>NW_024884778.1:19048439-19145131 GCF_019232065.1 Centrocercus urophasianus
GTAGCCCCGCCACTCCGCCCAGCGCCCCCGAGCGATTGGCCGACGGCCGCGGGTCGCGAGTCGCGGTTGGTCGGCTCTGCCGTCGCTCGCGCGCGCGGCGACGAGGCGGTTCTCTGCCGCGCCGCCCTCGCTGAGGTGAGGGAGCGTGTTGTGGGCGCGCCCCCCCGCTGAGGTGGCGTGGCCGGGGGCGCTGCGTGTGCTGGGTGGCTGAGGCAGAGTTGCCGAGCTGAAGCGAGCTGAGGTAGGGCTGCTGCCGCCCGCGGCAGCTCGCTAAGGGCAGGACCTGTGCCGGGCCTCAGGTCGGTCAGCCCGCAGAGCGGCTGCGGGAGGCTCGTCCTGCGCTCTGCCGGCAGCAGTGCAGTTAATTCCTTCGTCCTTCTTCCTGTGGCGGTGTCCCGGGCCGCGGGCCTGACTCTTTCTTCGGTTGCTCCGTGCTGCAGCGTTGCCTGCTGGGAGCCGACCCGGCCCCGCGTATTCCGAGTTTCTCTTCCTCTGGTTTCGCGCTGTGAGCTGTTGTGAGCCTGCTGACCTTTTTCTTCTGCCCTGAGGAGCATCTGCTAATTGTGATCAGGTGGTGCTTAGCCCAAGTGGCTTGTGGCTGCATTGAGTGTTGTGTGAGTCTCTTCATGGATTAGATCAGCTGACAGAAACAAGGAGCCCACGTGGAAACCAGGAGGTGACTTTGCAACAATGAGATGCGTCAGCCCCTCACTTTTCAGGAGGTTCTGGGGGCTTTTGCCTCAGTATGTGTCAGTGGGACCTAGTCAAAGTCCTAACCTCAGTTCCAAACAGTCGTCTTTGAGACAGAGCTGCAGTGTAAGACCTGGGCTGCTGACTGCCCCTGATGTGGTCAGCTACTGGCAAAAGGTGTTTGAGAAGAACGGGATCCCTGAAGCACGAGAATCCAGTGAATATATCGTGTCATTTGTCTTGGGAGCAAAAACAGTTAAGTCATGGAAAAGGAGTAAGATCTGCGTGTGCCCCTTGCTTTATGTTTTTTGGACTAATCCCCTTACACTTCTTTTTATCTCACTTACAGGAGCTAGAACAGCTTTTCCCTCCCTCAGAGGGCAGAGAGCGTGGGATGTAATTTATTAATGCAAGTAAAGTTCTTGGGATCTCCTATGTGCTCTCTTTGCAGGGCCTGAAATGTTACCCATGACATATAAACCAGCATAACGGCCTGACTTGTTTGGTGGAGTGATTCTTTATCTTATCTACACTGTAACTACCTAAACTGCAGCCATACAGGTTTCTTGTTAAACAGGCAGATAGGTTCTCCTTGTCGTTTGGAGTTTCAGAGTGCCCTCTGTATGTGTTTGTTGTTCTGCTGGCTCTGCCTGCAGGGTGCAGACAACACGCAAGTTGCACAAGTGGGCAGGTTTTAAAGTGATGTTGTCTTCAGTTTCAGAGCTTGGACTCCGAAAAACTCCGCTCTCCGCTTACAGCAGTGCAGCAGGAGCAGATCCAGCAACTGAGCTGCAAGCGACTGGAAAGGTGGGAGAATCATCTTACTGTCATTCTTGGGAGAGTTTTCTCTAAAAGAGGGGAAAAAAGGGGTGGGAAAGAAGGGGGTGGTTCTTTGATTAAATGGAGTTTTCTGTATTTTAATCTGTACCCATTGCCTCTTTTCTTTCAGCTTACATTTTACCACAAAAAATCTGACTTTATCTTCTTTACTCCCTTCCACCAGATGCATGTAGTTATTGATGAATTTTCCACCTCACTTGAGCTTTTCATTTTCAAGCCAGGTCTGTCCCTGCTTTCTCAGTCTCTTCTTGTATATCAGGTCCTCCAATCCCTTAGTCATCTTAATGGCCCTGTATTGGATTTGCTCCAGTACATCCATGCCTTTTCTGTAGTTAGGAGCTCAGCACTGGACACAGAGGACTCTGGTCAGGAGCGACTTCACCTTAGTAAATCCATTCTGTTCTTAACATGTTTGGAAATTATTTCCAGGATTATTTGCTCCCTCAGTTTTTTCAGGATTGAAGTGAGTTGACTGGCCCTTAGTTTCCCCAGTCCAGTGCTTGTCAAGACACTGTTTTGTGGAAGTGGAACTACCAGAGCTTTCAAGGAGCTTGCACATGCGTGTTGCACATGCAGTTGAGAGCCTCAGTGGCATCTAGATGTCCACCATCAAAGGGCTTGTGTGGTTAGCAATGAAGTAAGCATGGTAGTGAGAGCTTTTTATGTTACAAAGTGTAATCCTCGAGTGTTTTCATTTGTTTTTGCCTGACACAGAATGCCAGTGCAATATGTGCTTGGTGAGTGGGACTTTCAGGACCTGAATCTGAAGATGAGACCTCCAGTATTTATTCCTCGTCCTGAAACAGAGGTATGAAAGTAGGAAACATGGAAGGGTTTTGAATCTACACACTGCATTGATATGAATGTGCTTGGTGGGATTATAGTGATGAAAAGGTCGGATGGTTTCTAAAATAGGGCATCCTAAGCTTGTGACCTGGAACTGGAGCTGGTGAACTTTCACCTTCTGGCTCAGAGAAAGAGATTTTGCAAGCTAGTATGTTCTTTGATTGCACAGAGATCCACCTTCATTGAGGCTTGCTTTTCTTATTTCTGCTGTGGTAGAGACTCCTTGAATATCGTGCCCCTTTACTTTTGTATTGCAACTACTCAGAGTTGTCCAGTGTAGTAGAAAGCTACTACTGGAAAAAAGGTGGTGGACTCCATTGGGCTTCTTTGTCTGCATGCAGATTAAGACAGTACAGGCTGGTAGAAATGGCACCTACTACTCACCTGCTGGCTCCACAGTGATTTCTGGGCAAGTACTGGAAATTGAACTGTTGTTTCCTTTCCTAGGCTGACCCATGGGTAGGTTCTGACCTGGGCTTGAATTAAATGTGATTGTGAATTGTAAAAGTGGAAGCAATAGCCATATACATTCAAATTGAAATTTTATTTTGCCTAGTGTGCTAGGAAAAAGCTCAGGAGTTATATAGTGGTGCTTTCTCTAATGGTAGCCTAGCTTTCAGCTTATGGGCACCCTAGTAAGCAAATCTTTGTTTACTGCTCTTTAAGAGTTGCTTTTCTCTGCTGTTTTTGTTTTTCTTCTTATAATTGGTTTTCTTTTTTGCAGTGAATGTTAACTTTTGGAGATGGAATGATTACCATAGCCTGTCCAATTAGAATTCCGATAGACAAATGATCAGAGAAATGGCTCCTGTGCTAGTAGCCCTTTGCTGTATAAAGAATGCTGTTTTGAATGCATTAAGCACAGCATGGCCAGCTGGTAAAAGGTGATTCTCCCACTGTATTTAGCACTGTATTGGTGCTACCTCACCTTGAGTACTCAGTGCAGTTCTGGACTCCACAGTTTTAAAAGGACAGTAAGGTCCTTGAATGCAGCCAGAAGAGGTAATGGCTCCCTGAGGAGGGAAAGCAGAGGGAGGTGCCAGGTTCCAGGGAGCTGATGGCAGGATGGGAACAGCATGGAGATGGGCTAGGGGAAGCTGAGACTGGGAATTAGGGAAAATTTCCTTTCTGTGAAGGTTGTAAGGTAAGGTGGTAATGCTCTCAGTAATGTGCTTTTAACTTATGTTATCCTTGCAGTGGTCAGTTCTGTGCTGATGAAGTCTGGAGACAACTGCTCAAGAAATGGTTTTGCTAGTTGGAGCCTGATGATAGTTAGCATTGTTCTTATTGATGGTATTTCTGCAGTGGTTGATTCAAGAGAGTATTTTCAGCCTCTGACTGCCACTAATTCCTGAATGCAATATGAGAGCTAAACCCAAAGAGAACTTTCTGCAAATCAAACCATCTGTTGTCAGGCTTCCTCTGGTACTGTGCTCTCATTCCATGCAGTGCCAGGCTTCAAACAAAGGCCTATTGTGTACTGTGGAAACCAGGGCTGCTAATGCCTGTGAATGTTGCTAATGGTGTCCACATGTGGGATTTTGGTAGGAGCATCTCTGCTGAAAGGCAGTGCCCTGTCAAAATGCAGCACTCTATAACATCTTGTGTTTTAAACCCCTTTGTGTACCCTGGGGCCAAAAGTCCAGCATTAAGCAGCTTAACCCAAACCTTGTGTTTGTGGGAAAACTTTATTTGATGTGTCAGATACTTAATATGGAGGTACATTTTTAGTACGTTTGTTTTGAAAGACCAGAAGCTCACAATAGCTCAGGAATGAAGCTCCATTGGCAATTGAATTTACGAAGTAGTTCTGCCTCAGCAAGCAGCATCAGCAGACAATAATCTGGAAATGGAAGGTGAACAAATGTGGCCTTTCTTGTAGGGAGCAGTGAATGGCTGCACATTCAGGAGGAAATGAGCAGTGCAGCAAGAGAGAAGGGATGGAAAAAAGAATCCAGGTGGAAGAAGAGCTCAAAAGGAACAAAACAGATAAAAGGGCCGGGAAGGGCTGGAACAAGCAGGCCTGCAGTCTGGGCCTGTGGATCCGGGCTTGCAGAATGGCTATGGGTCCTGGGTCTGGTGGCTTCTCTTCTACTGAAGTCTCCCTCCAGCTCCTGCTGCTGCCTTCTCTTAAGGTGTTATAGCACTCTGGGAAAGAGCCATTTGGTCTTGAGGCTTGTAAAGTAGAGGAAGTGCGATGCATTAGGAGTCCAGCAGGCTTCTGTCTAAGAGCTAAGTGTGTTTGGTTTCCAGCAGCAGTGTGGCACCTTTGCTTTGGCTGCTCGCGCTCTTTCTGGTGTCAGGAACTCCACACGGATGTGCAGAATGGTTGAGGTTGGCAGCAATTTCTGGGGATTTGTCTGGTTTGATTTGCCTGTGTGAAGCAGAGTCAGCTGGAGTTTTTGTCTGTTGATGTTTGTTTAAAAATGAAAAAAAAAAAAAGTAGAGGAGAGTCTTGAACTGTTTTGGAATGCTTTAAACTTTCATGGTGACATAGATGTAACTAAAACAGGCACTCTTAAACCAGGCTACAAAATTTCTTCTCCTGAGTGGAAGGTGCCAAATGATGAAAGAGTGAGTTTAAAGATGAGAGCTTTCACAATAGCTGCTTGCATGTTCCCACTACTTTCATCTGGACTGGGGGAGCTAAGTGCAAGTTCACAGCCAGGATGATTCCCTGATGTTGCTCCATGTAAGTGAGCACAAACTCTTTCCAACAGAGCTGTTAAATTCAAAGTTGTGTTAAGAGAGTCTTACATGTAACCAGTGCTCTGGCCACTTTGTCTCATGTCTTCTCAGCAGCCAAGCTGTGGCTGCATTCCTTCTTTATATTCCTCAGGAACTCATCCCACCTAACCTTTTCTCAGAGTTTCTCTTCCTCTGGACACAGTTCACTGAGTTTCTGAAGCTTTTATTTCAATGTTCTTCATGCCTCTGAATTCCACTGTGGGGAGATGTGTTGTGCCCTGGTGCTAAAAAAAGAAACTGATCTCATTTACCAGATTTACCTGGAAGTCGTGAACTGACACTGCATTTGTCAGAGCTGTAGGAATGAGATCTTGAAACCTCTGGTGGTGGTTTGAGGGCAGGCTGGAAAGTTCAACATCTTTCATATGGGAGAAGATGTGGGTGCAGCTGTGAAGCCTTTGTGTAGTATGGGAAGGAGTAGCAGGAGGATTAGACTTCACTACTTTTTTCTGGGCTTTGTCTTATCCTTTTGCAGGCATAGTGAGGCACTCTGTGCTGTGCTTCAGATTTCATTGATATGTTTTGCTTAGGAATGTTTCTGTGATTTCTGTGACAGCATTGGGTAATGTCTGCAGTTGACTCTTGTAAATTTGCTGTGTTGATCTTTCTCTTCAGGAAAAATGTATTCACATCACAGCAAATCCTGAGCCTTGACCCAAGCTCTTGGCGCTGCATGAGAGAGAGCTTTCTTGTGATCTGATGCTGGGGAATTTTCTCAGACAGGAAGAGCATGTGGACAAGATCCAGCTATTTGTCAGCACCTGGTGCAGGACACTGCTATGGGCACGTGCTGCTTCCAGGAACCACATACTATGTGGAACCAGTTGCCCAAAACTGAGCTGGCGTCCACATTCTTTCCTTTGTTTACATTGGTCTTCTCTGACTGAGAGCTGTGTGTGATTGTTTGGGTGGGGTTTTGCCCACGCTTTGTTCACTAATTGAGACTTTTCAGACTACACTGGACTTTGAAACTGTAATGGAAAAACCTCCTCTCAAAAATATTGAAGTTGCCTCTACTGTTCTTTCTATTCAGTTTGTCTGCAGTATTCTTACAGCTATTAGTACTGACACTGTTAATCAAATAGTATCTGTAAAGAATCTTGTTCTTTAGAAAGCAGTTAATGATCAGCATTAATATCCCAGGTTCAAGTTGCTTGTTTATGACTGCACATGCAAGCCACATTGTATGTCTTGCTTTTGGCTGAGTAAATGTACATTAGCTTGTGCAGTGTAGGTATACCAGATCTGCAACATTCACTTTCTCGTTACGTTTTCATAGCTCCTACAAATGCTTCTGCCTGCTAATTTGAAGACTGAAAGGAAGAAGAGGCATCTTCATTTTGCATATTCTATCCTGTGGTTAAAACAGAAGGGTTCTGACTCTTGCTACGAGCTGCTAGGCATGTGGGTAAAGCTGTGAAGGCAAACACAATATGGCATAAACTACCAGCACTGGCTGCGTCCTGTGGACAGAGATCACAGAATCACAGGGTTGGAAGGGACCTCAAGGATCACGAATCTGCAACCCCCTGCCACAAGCAGGGCCATTTAATAGCAGCCCAGGCTGCCCATGGCCCCATCCAGCCTGGCCTTGAACACATGTCCAGGGATGGATGGGGCATCCACAGCCTCTCTGGCAGCTGTTCCAGCACCTCACCACTCTCTTTGTAAAGAACTTCCCCCTGACATCCAACCCAAATCTTCCCTCCCTCAACTTCAAACCATTTCCCCTCGTCCTGCAGTTATCTACCCTTTCCAAGAGTTGATTCCCCTCCTGTTTGTAGGCTCCCTTTAGTTATTGGTATCCAGTCCCCTGATCATCTTTGTGGCTTTCCTCTGGACCCTCTCTAACAGCTCCCTGTCTTTTCTGTGCTGGGGGGCTCCACACTTGGACGCAGTATTCCAGATGGAGCCTCACAAGAGCTGAGTAGAGGGGGACAGTGACCTCCCTGTCCCTGCTGGCCACCCTTCTTCTGATGGAGCCCAGGATCCCATTTGCCTTCTGAGCCGCAGGGGCACACTGCTGGCTCATGTTAAAGCTTTTCATCTATCAAGACCCCCAGGTCCTTCTCCGCAGGGCTGCTCTCAAGCACCACTCCTTCCTGTCTGTATGGATGCCTGGGATTCCTCCAGCCCAAGTGCAAAACTCTGCACTTTGCTGTGTTGAACCTCATCAGCTTCACCTGGGCCCACCTTTCCAGCCTCTTGAGGTCCCTCTGAATGGCATCCCTTTCTTCTACCGTGTTAACCCCGCCACTCAGTTCCATGATCTTCCCAGGCACAGAGGTGAGACTTACCAGCCTGTAGTTCCCAGGGTCATCCTTGCTTCCTTTCTTGTAAATGGCCCTCCAGTCATCCAGGACCTCACCTGACAGCCACGACTTTTCAAAGATGATGGAGAGTGGCTCAGCAGCTGCTTCAGCCAGCTCCTTCAGAGCCCTGGGATGCAGCCACCTGGCCCCATAGACTTGCACACATTCAGTCTCATCAGGTGGTCTCGGACCTCTGTCCTCACAGCGGGGGGGATTTACCACCCTGGTCCCCACCTGGAGGTTTAGGGATGCAGAGCTCAGGGACATGAGAAGAACTGGAATCTTGGCCACCAGTGAAGACCGAGGCAAAGAACTCATTCAGTACCTCGGCCTTCTCTTCATCCATTGTAGCCAGTTCTTTTACGTTTACCGAAGGAGGCACACTCACTGTGGCCTGTCTCTTCTGCCCAATGTACCTGTAGAAGGTTTTCCTATTGTTTTTCACATCCCTCGCCAAGTTCAGTTCTGCTTGTGCCTTGGCTTTTCTGATCCCATGCCTGCAAGTCCAGACAGCATCCTGTATTCTTCCCAGCTGACACGGCCTTGTTTGCAGTGTGTGCACCTTTCTTCACTCTCAGCTGCCCAGCAGATCCTTGCAGAGCTATACCGGCTTTCTACCTCTTCTGCCCGCTTTCTTTTTCAGAGGGACGGAGAGTTCTTGTGCTCTCAGGAAGGCATCCTTGAAGAGCAGCCAGCTCTCCTCAACATCTTTGTTTTTAAAGACAGCATCCTAGGGGATCTCGGCCAACATTGAACAGCTTAAAGTTTGCTCTTCCAAAGTTCAGGGTCCTGACGCTGCTCTTCGCCAGGCCCACATCCCTCGAGATCATGAACTCGACCAGGGCAAAGAGAACAAAGAGAGAAGCTCAGCTGTCTGGTTTAGTTTTGTTCCATGTGGAATTTGTCCCTTTAGCTCATGTGTAGCTGAGCCCATTTCCATTTGCTTTCTCTGGGAGTATTTTTGTCAGCACATATGGTTCTGCTCCTTTTGTTCTGTGGGATTTGGGGTGGAGGTGGGACAGGGAGACAAAACTGCTTGCAGGATAGATAGGGAGTTCTGTGAGTGTGCACAAACTGTGTTGGAGGAGAGCTTTGTTGCACAAGCCACAATCTCACCTTACTCCACATACATGGTCCTCTGTGCACAGAGCTTTGGGCTCGCTGCTGTGAGCACAATGTGTGGTTGCAGTGGTGCATGGAACCCCGCATCCTACCTGCTGTCCTGGTGAGAGCAGGGCTGTGGCTGTGAAGACTGCAGGGGGTCCTGGGTGACTTTACACATTCTTTACAGAGAGAATGGTGAGGTGCTGGAACAGCTGCCCAGAGAGGCTATGGATGCCCTGTCCATCCCTGGAGGTGTTCAAGACCAGGTTGGATGGGGCCCTGGGCAGCCTGGGCTGGTGTGAAATGGGGAGGTTGGTGGCCCTGCCTGTGGCAGGAGGATGGAGATTCGTGATCCTTGAAGTCCCTTCCAACCCTGGCCATTCTGTGATTCTGTGACTTTCATGATGTGCCCAGGGTCACCAGAGCCAAGCTTTTGTCATGCAGAGGTGTTCAGGCCAAAGTTTGGGGTTGTGCTCTGTCTTGTGGATTGTCCTTGTTATGCACTTACTATTGCAGTGAATCTCTGTCCCAATGCTGTTCAGAGACTATTGGTGCAGAAGACAGCACTTTTCCCAGAGTGAGGCCTTCTAAAACTCAAGCTAAGTTACCATCACAGCAGCTTTGTGGATTAGAGGAAAAATAGGACAAAGAGAGGAATCCATGCAGTCGTGGTTGGATTCCCGGTAAATAAAGGCAAAATCAATCTTCACCGTGACTTTATTGAGGAGGGTCAGCTGGGTTCAGGATTCCTCCTAAGGTCGCGCAGGCTGTGGCTCCCCTGTTTTGTACCCCTAGAGGGCACTGCAGGCTTAGACTCGCAGAGTTCCTGGCAGGTCTGTCTAATCATTGCCGTGTGGCTTCTAGCGTGTTCTGATCCCCTCCTCTCTCACACGCTGTCTTTTAAAGCAGATGAAGGCTTGTTTGTTCAGTGGAAACAAAAATGGTCTCCTTTCATCCCCTGCAGCTACTGTGTGGGCAGAGCCATGTTCTTGAATGCCGTGGTTTTTATTAGCTGGAGGAAAGCTGCTGGGAGGAGAGCTCCAGCTCTGCTTGTGAGGTTTCTTTCTCACAGCCCCATCAGCCCTTCTGACCCTCAGGGGGTGGCACCTCCTTACCTGTTGTGATCGCACCATGAGCTCAGGCCCTGTATACGTTTTTCCATCTTGGTTTTGTTGTGATGACTGTGAGCTTCCCTGTGAAGGGAAGTGGAGAAGCATGCTGTAGGCTGAATAGGTGTGTTTTACCTGGTAGGTGTTATAGGGGAAGAAATGCCAAGTCTGTTCCATGCTGGGCATTTTTTTCAATAGTCATCCAGGAAAATTGTGAGATTACTGGAGATCATAAAGACATGGAAACAGGTTTACTGGGTCAGATTAAATTGGTCTAATTCAAAATACTGTGTCATCCTGGGGTTTGTGACAGATGGTGAGGACAAAATTACAATGGAAAAGCAGACAGAGAAGGATCCCCCCTTGTTTTGACAGTCAGCAGTTAAGGGATGTTCTTAGCCAAAGCTGGGTTTGAGGCCGTTCTGCTTCATAATCACTAGTGGATCTGGATCTGTCCTCCATTAATCCTCTTTTTCGTCTGTCTGTGTTTCTAACCTCTACAGCATCATCTGGCAGTGAATTGTTCTAATTTTGTACTTTAAGTGGGAAAAGCATTTTCTTTGTTTCAGATGCTCCTCGTCTTTCATCAGGAGAGCTCTTTGTACTGTGAAAATGTGGAATAACTATTCATGCTCTCACAGCATTTATAGTTTTTCTCCTGTCACTGGCTAAGCAATCCTTTTTCCACCTGTGATTTTTAAGTTTACTTGTTTCTCGAGATAGGTTGCTTCTTCCTTCCTTTGCCAACATGCTCAGGGTACCAGAACCACTGCTGTTTACTTTGCCTGTGTCATCTGAATGGCAGTCATTGTGCCGGGGTGTTCTGTGAAAGCACTTTAAGCAAAGATTTACTCCAAGAAACCTTTCATGAAGGTTAACCTACATTCTCACTAAGCATAATCGTTAACCTCTTAAGAAGGTCAAGCGGAGAGAAGGGAGGATTTTTACTTCCAGACATGTATGTGCAAATCTGCAGGTCCCCAGGTGGGGGCTTTCTCTGGTGATATGCGGCAAAGGAATGAACGCGTTTTTCTGTTTTAATTAGTGCTGAAAGGAAGCTTCCTGATCCAGAATTGCCTGTGGTTTCCCTCATTTCTGTGTTACAGATGGTTACATTTTACAGAGTTCAGAAGGTCGCAGTGTGTGGTGAGCACAGCCATGGATCTGCAGTCAGGAGACTCCTTTGGTTTGGTTTTATTTTTTTTCATAGTTTTGCTTCTGATCGCTTTACTCTTCAGAGGAAAACTGCTTCTCTCCGTCTCTTGCTACATGGTTTGGGAAATGAAAAGGATGGATAGTGTTGTCTTATTCACGATTTGGGGTCCTTTCCTGAGATATCTGCAGACACCTATAAAGTATATTGAACAGAAATGGAATGGGACATTATTTAATTGATCAAAAATAAGTGCAATCTATCGAAACATAACTTAAACAAACATACAGAAGTTGTAGCATTTTCATAGCCTCCCACAGGTGAGATTTTGCTCATATGGTAGGTAATATTTTATCAGTATGTCAAAGGAAAACAATATTTCCTGAAAAAAAAAGGCTGTGGCACAAATGCCAAGGAGTGGGAATCATAGTAGCAGCTTGTTGCTGCAAAGCAATCAGAACTGCCCTTTGAGCTAAGCACGAGTGTTTAATAAGATCATACATGGAGAGGGAAATAATGCAGCCTGCCCCTCGTTGCAGAGCTGTTGCTTTTGGCTGAAGAGCTTGGGGAAAGCTGTGGGGCTGTGCTGGGTAATGGCTGACCAGTTTTCAGGGGGCTGCCCACAGGCCAATGCGACCTTTGTGTTACCAAGGGATTGCCAAGCACAGCACCAGGGTTAAGTCTCCTCTCTGTGCTGCAGTAGGGGGATAGCTGGTGAAAAGCTGTCTGGTTATATTACTCACTGGTTGAGAAAGAACTGGAAAAGTAGGTCGGGAGAAGGACCAGTAGGTGGATTAACAGCAAGTCTGCCTTATTGTGAAAGACTATTTAGCTCATCAAAGATAAGCTTGAGGGCTAATTACCTGGCCCAGAGAGCAGAAATTTGTAAGCAGAACTCTCATTAGTTTTGTGGACAAGTGTATAACAAGGACTATAAATGCGAACAGAAGAAAAGATGTATGTCTTCAGCAGAGAGTGTAATTAACTACTGAAACAGCAGAGCTGGAACCTTGGTACCTCTCTTGCTGGCTACTTCAAATCAGGACAGAATGTTTTTCTCAGAACAGATTTCTTGCTCTAAAGGAAATGAAGGATGGAACAGTTGTTCCTGGCTAAAAGGCCAGGAGGGACTGTGGCAGTAGTTTCTTCTGGCTTCCTATGCAAGAAAAAAGACTGTGGGAGAGCAGAAGATTGCTTCTAAGCTGGTGATTTCCACAGGAGACTCAAAAATGTAAACGTAAATCAAAAATCTGTGGGGGAAAAACAACAGCTTCCACACCTTGCCCTCCCTCCCCCCCCCCCCCACCAACTCACACACAGATCTGTTAGTTTATATTGACTTTTCTAATGTATTCTCACTGGTAAGTATTATCATTGCCTTTGTATTTTTTGCCCTAAAAGAGCTCCATGAGATCTTCAGCTTTTGATCCACCTTTTTGTGATATAAGAGGGACCTCAGTTTCAGAGGGTTTCATCTGTGCGGCTCATCAGCAGTTAGAGTGAGATTCAGGGCTGGAGCTGGGCAAACAAACTACAGAATGTCTGGAATGGGATGAATGGGGCTCAAGGGGCTTCTCACATGAATATGAAGACAAATCCATTTGGCTTTGCCCCTGTCTCCTGCCTTGCTTCTCTTGGGCATCCAAGTAAATGGAGTTTTGAAGCTAGGGCAAGCAAGCTGAAGCAGAACATCTGTCTGGATGCTGAGTTTGCTGCAGGGCCAAGCAAAAGAGCCCAGGATGCAAGTGCTGTAGCCACTAGCCTGCCCTCTGATCAGGGGCTGGCTTAGTGATCTGGTTCAGGAAAAAGGGTGTGTGACAATGATCTTCTGTGGCCATTGCCATGGAGGTACGTTTCCAGCTTGGCTTCCTGGTGTTTTGTCATGTGCTCATTGGCAGCCAAGTGGGCAAACAGGAGGGGAGGGGTAATTTGGTTAATATCAGATCAGGCTCTACAGAAAGTCCTGGATTCTGAGAACACAAGTTTCTGGAAAGCACACAAATAAGTAAAACATTCCCAGGAAGTGTATGACAGCAATGAGGTTACACAGGTTTTCATAGGCCTTTTGCTTTCCATGTCCCCTTTGCTAACCAGGGAATTAGAAGCCTTGCCCTCCTGGACTCCTATCCATGGGACTTTGTCTTCCCTTCTCTCCCAAGGGTATATAGAGCAGGAAAAAAGGGTGCTTCTGGGAACATGGTGTGAATTTGTGAGCTCCATCCTTGCCTTTTCCCCTTCTCCCATTATCATGTTTTTGTTAGCCCTGCACTTTTATTCGCAGAAACATCAGGTATCTCATTTGCTGCCGTTGGCCCACAGCGTGCCCACCTTGCCTCCAGACCTCCACACAGCTCTGCAGCCACTGCTGTGCAGTGAGAATCTGCTGTATCCTCCTGTGTGTCTCAGTGCTGAAAGCTGCCTGGCCCTGCGCTGTCTGCTGGTTGGAGCTGTGCAGCTGTGCAGCCTGTGGTTTGGGTGCTGGCAGACGCTGTCCTCGCGCTTCTTTGTGCAGCTGTGGTTCCAAGAAATACAGTGAACCAGAGACCTGGCCGCAGGGACAGGGAGGTAATACCAAGAACCTGTCAGAACATGAGTGTGCACTGGGGGCGGGGGGGAGTGGGGCTGTGGGTGGAAGGGTGAGGCAGAGGCTCATGGGAAGCTGGAGGTGTTGGCAAAGCTTTGCATTTATTTTGCTCAACAGAAAAAATGGGGGGGGAGAACCAAGTAAGTGACATAGGGCAAATCTGGCAGTGAAGCAAGGCTTCCTGGAACAGCAAGGTGAGAGTGGACTGTGAGTGGCTTGGCAAAGAGGCAAAGGCTTGAGAACCTCTGAGTGCTGGAAATCAAGTAGCACAGGAAGCAAATATTTGTGTCCCCTGTATGGAACTGCAGGTAAAGGGCTTCTAGTCCTTGCAAGATCCTCTTCTGCTCTTCAGTACCAGAACTCCCCTCACTCTTGAGGATGCCCTGCCCTTTCCCCTACAGATTTTTTAAATACTCTTCTGACAAAGGTACGTAATGCTTAGATCCTGCCAACTTGTCCCCACTCCATGCTAAACAAGAGCATTTGTACACCTGGAAACAAATCCCTGGATGCTTGCATCACCTTCCAGTGCACTGTAAAAACCCTTCCAGATATTTTGCCTTGTGCCCAGTTTACCATGCTCATGAGTGCATAATTTCTGGAGGTAGCTGGTGCTCTGGGTGCCCTCCTGAATACTTATTTGCGCAAAATCATAGATAGAAGTTGTGGGGGAAGTTCATTGCCTCATGATATTTTTTCTTGATTTTATTTCTGTTTGTTTTTTCTCCATGAAGAATGGAGAATTTCTGTATGAAGAAATTTGCAACATGCAGAGAGTCTGGGATTTATTCACACCAGTAAGTGCAGAGCTGTAAGCTGGCCTACCTGTAGCAGATGACAAAGGCCGCAGAGGATGATGACACTTGAAGGTGTACCCTGGAAAGGTGCATGGCAATCCTGCAAGCTCTGAGGGACAGGACAGCTGTGGGGCAGTTCTAATCATACCTAAGCTTTGCTCCAAGGGACAGCAGTGGCTCACTGTCTTACCCTCACGTGTGTACCACGCTCTAGGACCTGTTTCTGCCAGTACCTGTAGCACTGCTTAGCAAGACTTTCAGTGTGTGTTGCTACTGACAGTGACACATACTGTAAGCAGCAATTCGGATTTTAATCATTCCACAGTGGTTAGTGTGCTGTGGGTAGATATGAAATCAGGTCACCTTTCTCAAACACTTTCTTAATGTACAATTCTATTTGTTCCTTAACACAGCACTTTCTTGGTTTGTTTTTTGATGTTTTGGGTTTTTTTTTCAATATTTTTCAGGGACGAGGCACCTGGTGCTACAAGGTTTTAGATCCTATAAAATCAGTGAAGTCTGTTTGTTTTGGTATTTTAATCAAAATGAGCGTTTTTCTGTAGTGAGGGATATTTCTCTGATGTATTCAATCTTGAAAGTGGTGTGAGTGCAAGTAGGCCTATTTTTCCTGCCATTTCAAGTGTAGGGTGGCAGGTTGTGGAGAGCTTACCTAATGTATTCCAAAGGTTAATGTACTGGACTGTCAAAATGATTTCTCTTTTTTTTTTTTTCCCATTGGAATTTCTGATTTCATCTCAATCTTTGGAACTGGTGACTAAGCTGAAGGCTAAGATGGCTTTAAGCAACGTTGGCATTGTTAGCAGATGTTTGCTGTCTGAAACTGTTCAGTTGGAGATGATGTAGTGTATCCCACGCAGCACAGACCGGAGCCTTTGGCCATCTGCTGTTGTTCCAGTTTTTCTTTTTAGCATCTTCTGCCTGCTGGTTGCTTTTCCCTTTGTGTGGCCCTAGTCAGATTCTTCTGCAGAAGTAGGGGGTGTCTGGTATGGTGTTTTGTACCCTACATATGAGTGCAGGAATGTGTGCCCAGACATGTGTTATCTCTCAACGTTTTACAAAGTAGCTCATCAATTTCAAGTCACATCTTGAGAGGGCTGAGGAAACACAGATTTTTACTAAATTGCTTCATAGAAGATGGAAATATACCAAAACCACGTGAAGAACACTTTTAAAACAGCTCTGGACAGCTCAGTCACTCGTGATTTCTGTGAAGGAGAGCTGGTGGCCATGGCAGCGTGCTCACTGGGCCCCTCTGCTTTGTGGTTGCTGGGTTGCCCAGTTCTTTTACAGATGCTGGGGGAGTTTGTTTTTCTTGTGGAAGCTGTAAGTCAAGGAAAGGACAGTTAGCATCACAGCCAGTTAGTGCAGATTTCTAAAATGTCTTATTCCTCTACATTGTTTTCTGTTCTTTTTAATACATGTACAGTTACAAATTCAGTACAATGTTGAATAAACCATACTAGTAATTTCCTTTCTCCTGATACGCTGGCTAGCAAACGCCTTCTATTTGTTCTCAGCTGAATTTGTTTCATAAAATAACTTAGTTTCATAATTGTTGAACTCTTTGACTGCAGTGAGATACTAATGGCTGAAAAAAAAAGTAGTTTCTTAGCTTGTCACATTACTTTTAATGCAGTCTTTCAATTTTAAACTATTGCAATGAATAGTTCTTATGAGGGAAGTTGCTTTGGAAAAGTATATGAAATAACCAGACAGTAAGGCAAGGGAGTCAGGGAGGATACGATGCTGAAATTGTATCAATATCCCTTTTTTAATACACATGTGCTAAAAACTGAAGTCAGTTGTATTTAAACAGAGCTCACTTTGGCAAGCGCTCTCAAATTATTTTTACTGTGGAGCATGTGAGGCAGAAATTCCATAATAACTCCAAGCTTGAAGTTGCTAATAATAAACCTTAAAGATGTTAATGAATGCTGACAGTAGTTCTACTTTAAGGAAGTTACTTGTGGACATTCTGTAATCAGTAACTTGTGCCTCTCTGTGACCAACCCTGGAGATGGATGGTTCTTCTAAGCTAGTGCAGAGATTTTCCTGGAAATACTTCAGATGACCAGAAATGAGCAGCGTTTGAGAGCAATTCAGTGTCCGAGCAGAATGGCTTTTCTGTGGTCTTGGGATCATCAGCACCTGCTGTGGTTGCAATTTTTGCCTGTCCTCATTTTCAGAAGTATTTTCAAACTGATGCATCTAGCTGAAATGCAAAAGCCACTTTCACACGCAAGTGGGTAGATATGGTGTTTCTTTTTTCCATGTTATCTGTATGCTGGTGGTCCTCTTAACAGTTTCCTGCAGGATATGGGAATATTTTCCTCCACAGTTTTCTGGAAAGGAATCCCGGTGCAGCAACGAGGAAGATGTGATTCTGAGGCACGGTGATGAGGGCAGGGCACTGCTGTATGGCACCTCTTATCTGCCCAGGCCGCCAGCAGGGCTGGGCCCCAAGCTGAACCTTGCAGAGAAGATGCAGTCCTGAGAGATCACAGTGTAGCTCCCTCTGCTACCCCTTCCCTCTTGGTGTCAAGTAGGAGCACAATTGCACTCATTGCTGTGAGCTCTGGAAGGCAGAGGGCACAGGCTGGAGAAGAACAAAGGCTGTTGTTATCCGGGTGAGTAAAGAATGGGCATCCCTGACTTGTTCCAGCTCGGTGACTGCAGGAATTTGAAAGAAAATGGTGAATACAGCTGAAGGAGGTTGTTGATAAAAAGCCCCCTAAAGGCTTCAAAAGTCTGTGGCTGTGAAAGGTAGCCCAGAGAAGGTCAAGGATGCAGTGACTCCCCTAAGGATAATGTTGGCAGGGCCATACTCTTGCAAAAAAAGCAAAGCCCAAAACAGATGGGCTGGAAATGGCAACAGCTCAGAAGCTGATCTAACAAGAAGTAATGTTACTGGGAGAAATGCAGAGTGTCTACATATTCAAATAAACCACATCTTTTTTTTCTGCTTATGCTTTCAGGCACAGTGTTCTATTAAAAAAGCAGAATCATTTCAAAGCTGCTTGGCTTTCCTAGGGCAGGACAATGTTTAAACACACGTGTCTCTTATCTAGATCTGTGAAGCAGTGGAAGTTGCAGTTCTGTGAAGGGGCACAGTGCTTTATTATACTGAAGAGTAATTCATGTTTTGTGAGTGTCTCAAAAAAATGCCGTCTGACAAAGCAGCCCACGTCTCAGGGATTGTTGCTGGGGATGTTTCCACAGAAGCTCATCTACACCAGCTTTATATTTTTACACCTGTTTGCAGCCTTTCTTACTACATCCCACAGATGCAAACCAGCCCGACATGAAGGGTGATCAACTGACAGCAGCAGCTATCTTGATGAAGACTCCACACCTGTGTACAAACCATCTGTTTCACTGTACCCCACGTCGGGTGATATATCCAAAGGAGGGCTTATATCCTTAGGTACAAGCAGACCTGACTTTAGCTCCTGGAAAAAGCCACTGCCGTGCTAAAGCTGACTCACTTGTCAGGATATGTTGCTTTTAGATATTTCTGCTTAAGGATTTTCTTCATGATGTCTTTCATTGGTAAAATCAAGCCAATTCTTTGTGACCTGCTAGGCTTTCTGGATTTATAGGAGAGATTCAAGAGCAAATCTCTTAAGTGAATAGCCTAGCCACTGTGGGAGCAGCTTGGGCAGTAAGAGCTTGTTTTCTTTCTGTATGGTTGTACCATGAAGGAACAAGGATCTCAGGGAGTTACGAGCAGTTTCGGCAAGTACTCACACACCCAAGATGTTTACATTTCTCTTGTAGTTTTCTCTGATGAATAACCAGAGCAGTTCATGCTGTGAGGGAGGCACGTGTACTGTCCGTAGTAACTAGTGTCTCAAAGCTGGGAACTCTGTGTCTTTAAGACCTCTCTTGCTGTGCTGGATTTCACATGATGTTGCCAGGAGATTTAAAAACTAGATGAATGGCAGGGAAGAGATGTTGGCAGCAGAGGTGCATAGGGCTCAAGAAGCAGGGATGAAAGTCTTTTCTGTGCAACAACAAAATGTAGTAGGAGTCCACAGTCTGAAATCCATTCAGGGAACTCACTGTATGGGTCACTTAATTCTCTGCCTTTGCTTTTCATCTGCAGGTTGGATTAAGATGTTGTTCAGAACTGTATAGCTGTCTCTAGATTACTTAGAAGTTTAGAAGTATTAAATTTTGAAGCCTACAAGTACTAATGGCTGGAATTTTGGTGTAAATAAAATGGTGTTACAGAAGATAATGTGCTCCAGCTGTTCGGTTACTGTTTTTCCCAGTGCTAGAAGACCTCAGAGGATCTCTGGGAAGTCATAACAAAATCCTCAGGATACTTGTCAAAGTACCGTGTGGAGGAGATGAAGTTTAAATGACTTCCTGTCAGCTCTGCTATGTCATTTGTGTTTTAAAAATCAGCAAAACAAATACATTTTAGACTATGGACTGAAGACATTTTAATTCCTTCACTCCACAAAGTCAAAACAGTTCCCTTATCAAAAAGTCACAGCAATGTTTATCTTTGTTTTCTTAGGATCTCATCTCTCTGGTTGTGGAGGAAGAATCTCGGAAATGTGAGGCGAAGAATTCAGAAACCTTCTTGGTTGCTGTCCCATCTCCTGTGATCCTGGAGATTGGCTGTGGCTCTGGAGCAATTGCTCTGAGTCTCCTGTGCAAGATACCACAGGTGAACTTTTTAATATGCTCATGGTACAGCAAATACCATTGTGAAAGCGTAGTTCCAGTCTACTGGACTTCCCTGAGACTTTCCAAGCAAATTTCTTTGACAGAACTTAGCTGCTACTTCAGCAGCTGCTGTCTTTGACAGTCAGACTCTGTATGTTTATTCTAGGTAGAGAGAGTTTTTAGAAATTGCTTTCTCCAGCTGTCTGCAGGAGAAATAAAGACAGAAGGAAACAAGCAAATGTGCTCATTCTTCAGCTGTCACAACTTGCTGTTAATCACCTTAGATTGAAGCTGTTGTGAGGGTTGGTTTAAGCTCATATCCTGGGCTGTGGACGAGTGACCGAGGCTTCGGTACACACTCTAGTAGTCAAATTTTTGGAGCAGTCATCTCTAAAATCACCTTGCTGTGAATCAATAGATCTTGCGTTTGTGAAACTGAAAGCCAAATGAGTACAAAAGAAGGATTCTGACAGAAGCATCAATAGTTGGGATCAATATGATTAGCAGATGTCACACTGCCTCAACTGCCAAGCCATTTTTCTGAAGTCTTATGTTCCATGATAGCAGCCCCCGTTTTTGGATAGAGCAAAAAAAGCAGGAAGTGGATAGAGATCTGGGTAGCCAAAGCTGTTCTTGCCTCTGGTTACTGTGTGCATGAAACAGGCTTAATGAGATACTATTGGTAAGTAAAAAGGAAAAAAGAAATGAAGCCAAGATTTCATCACATACAGACTTACTCATACGTCAGCTTCTCATGAGCAAGAATTGCTGTAGCCACTCCTCTCTCTGAGAGAGAGTGAGGCTTGGGGCATTAGTTACAGAGGTAGGTGCCTTCTGTTGACTCAGGAGTTAATAGTTGGGCTTCATGACTTCAAAGTGAAATTACTCTGATTTTCTGAGCTGTACTTCACACTTTTTACTTTCCTGTCAGATTAAACAGTTCTGCCAGTCTGTCACTGTTACTGATAATAGTCCTTTCCCAGCTGGCTAACACAAACTTCCAGAGAAATAAAGAGCCTTGGCTGAATAGAGTGAATGGTAGCTACACAGACAGCTAACCAGAGTTTATGTTCTTTGTGATGTCTTAATGTTTGAGACACAAGTTGGCAGTAGGGAACAAGAGAAAACACCAGCAGCATTTCATTTATTGTTTCAACTCTGTCCTCTGTGTTTGGGGTCAGCTTTGTGTGTGTGAGGGTGGTAGTTTCACACAGTGAAATGCATCACCCTAATGGTCCATTACACTGCATACCACCATTATCACCAGGTAGAAAGTGTATACTTCGAGCACGCTTTCTGTATGCAAATGCTTAGCAGCATGTGTTTAAAAAATGTCCAGCAAAGCAGAAAAACACGTCAGGCCTGTGCTCATGCTTTTCCCAAAATGGGGTAGAAAGTCAGGCATATCTCTAACCATATAGTCCTGTCGCATACTGTTACACCAGAGAACTTTCAGATAGTTGACACAGTGAAGTGCAGGCTGTCTACATCTAGTGAACATGGTATAATGACTGCAGTGGAATTACTAGGCAAAGGGTGTCTGCCTAACAGATGGAAAATGCTAGAATCTCTGCCCAAGATGGTGTGTTACTGTTGGAGGGATTCCATGCACACTAAAAAGGAGAAGTCTAGGGATGTGATCTTCCTTTAACCTGTGTCCACTTCAGCCTTTGGCTTGCTCGAGTGTTGAGTCTCACACTACTTCAGAGCTATGAACATATCAGGTGCCATGAGTCAGCATGACTGCATTGTTGTCAGCTAAGTTGACTTGGTCAGAAGCCTGTCTATTTTGGTAGAATGCTGGCATTGTTGCAGAGTGCCTTCTGTCATGTTACTGTCTTACTGGAAGTGATTTGTCATCCCATCAGTGCCCTGAGATGAGCTGTTCCTTTGAGGAGCCGAGAGTGAGCAGTCAATTGGCAGGTTTTATCTTCTGTGTCTCTTCTGGCAGAGCTTGTCTGCTCAGGAGCTGTGGTGTTGTAATGCTGTTGTTTGTCTTTTCTGTCTCAGAGCCGAGTGATAGCTGTGGATAAAGAAGAGGCTGCTGTGGATCTCACCAGGGAGAATGTACATAGGTACAAGCTTGCATATTATCTATTTCTTGTAAACTGTTACTTGGGAATCATGGAATGGCGTGGGTTGAAAAAAACCACAATTTTAACCCCCCCACTGTGTGCAGGTCACCAACCAGCAGACCAGGCTGCCCAGAGCCACATCCAGCCTGGCCTTGAATGCCTCCAGGGATGGGGCATCCACAGCCTCCTTGGGCAGACTGTTCCAGTGCCTCACCACCCTCTGTGTGAAATGATCAGGAGTCCCTAATATTTTGAACTGTGTTTCATGTTTATCACCATGGGAAACTAGGGTATTTTTAATCATTTGAGCTCCCAAAGAGTGTAGCAATTCAAGAAAAAGGAAGTTTATATTTACCAGAGGATTTTTTTCCTTTCAGTTGTGAATGCACTTTGCAAAGGCAGCAGCCTAAATAAGTCAGTAGTACTTAAATGCTGTCTTCCAAGAGTTTTCGTGGTCACTATTGGTCACTATTGTTCTTTTCTATGGTAAACTTTAATCACCAGGAGGTAAGAACGTCTCTGTCACTTGAGAGGTTAAGGACAGGTATAGTATGAACCTTTCTCTCTTTGGCTTCCTACCTAAAATTCTGCCATGCTTGTTCCTGTCACTACTCCTCTGGTTATAAGTTTGCACTCTTCACTCTGTTGTCACGGTATCCCTCAGTGCCCTCCTTGTAGCCTTGGATTTGATGAGAAGGGTGCTGCTGTGCACACATACCTGTGCTGTGCCTGGGTGCTGAGACCTGCTGAACAGATTGTACCTAATGCAGAACAGCATTATCTCAGGATAACCTTGTCCTCCCCAACAGATCATTGCTCATTGTCATGGTTCTATGTTCTGCTTAATGCAAGCTGTTCTGGGTTGTCACCATCTTGGTGAGCACCACGACTAGAATCTGTGTCCTTTTTGAGTCCTCTTAGAGACTGTGAAACGTACAGAGCTCTACTATGCATTTGTATTCTCAGGAACCTCTGAGCATGAATTTGAGCAGCCTTAGGAGGATTTCCTGTTGCTACCTTTTTTGGAGTCCGGTACAGCTATGAGTCTTAAAAGTGATACTCATTAGCTGATGTTACTGTCCGCGAGGCCCATGTATTCTTTCTTCCAAAGCTGCTGCTGGCATACTGGTTACAGAGGCAGGCTGCTTCTGTTTCTAGCTGTCCTGAGCTGTATCTGTCCACTTTTTGCAATCCAGCTGCAGATCTTTCACAATTCTGAGGTGATGGTAGAAACAAACTCTTCCCACACTTTCACCTCTCTACCAAACTGTGCCTCCTATTCCAGTTATGGGGAGTGGCCAGCACATCCTTCTGATATATGAGTATCAAACCAAGTTCTCTTGCAGTTTTACAGAGATCATAATAAAAACAGGCCAGATCTTTGCCTCCTTTGTAGAGTGTTGTTCTGGCATATGGGAAAATGTGTCATAGTATCCTTGGCTCAAGGATGGCTATGGGGAGTGAAATTGCACTGCCAGAGAAACTCGTATTTCTCAATAGATATTTTCATTAAGCAAATGTTTCTCTTGTCCGTGGTGTGGTGCCCTGCACATCTTGCAAGAGTAGCCAGTAGGATAAGCTGTATTACTGCTGAAGCCAGCTTGGTTTCTGCCTTTTTACCACAGTTGTGTTATTTAGGGAGGAACACTTAGTGAAGTCTTGGTTGCAGTGAATCAATGCCAGTACCAGATTACCCAGCTGTGTACGCTGCGGGTAGATGCAGAAATCCTTTTATTTCTTGATGCTCCTGTAGTTGATGAGGCAGTACCAAAGGCCCTCAGCAAACAGGACTTGGGTATAATGGCTTTGTTGCAGCATGCTCTCTGAAACTTGCTTGGGTAGCCCCAGGATGTTACACTGAAGAGTTGGAAGGAAAAATCTGACACCATGGTGGGTCTCTCCCAGGAAGAGACAGCATATTGGAAAGAGCTCTAATTTTGTCAGAGGATTCTCTAGACATTGGCTCTAACAGGGCAAACTCTATCTGCAACCATCTGCTTTTGCCAGTCAGGGAATGGCATCCCCTGAGGGTGGAGTGGAGTTGTTCTCCACCAGCTCTTCTTGCCCAACATTGTCTCTCTAGCTTGGCAAAGTGCATTCTCTGTCATTGTTGAAACGTCTTCTCAGAAGCCAGAGGCAGAACTCATGAGAAGAGAGGTATTTTGATGGGCAGATTGCATAGCTGAGGAATTAGAGGTTATGTTCCTTCTTTGCTGCCTCACTCTTTCTGCTTCTTTAGTCTCTCTTGCAATCAGGCTCTGAATAAGCACCAAGGCAGTTTTCAAACTGGCATCTCTTCACTGTTCCAGGAGTGTCAAGGTATCTTCAAGGCTTTAAGGCAGGCATGTCCAGCCCATGGGCTGCATGTGGACAGCACAGCTCAAACTACAGCCATCAGCTGAGCAGCTCAGCCTGGTGCACAGCCTCACTTAACAACCAAACATGGGTGTGCTGCTAACCCTGTCTGGGCTGAAAGCGGGGCACGGGATGCAGCGCAGGGCTAACTGAAGGGATGGCAAACACGTGCATTCTGATGTATTGGCTACATACAGGCCTGTGAACAGTGAAAAGTAGGCAGCTGTGCTTTCTGCTGTGATCAAGGAATTTGAGAACAGGTTTCAGGGTTGCAAAAAAGTGTTGACTTTTGGGGGTTTTTTTTTGTATATTTATGACTATTTTCAGTCAAAATAAATGCATTGCCTGCGAATTTTCCAATGGCTGTGTAGAGTTGCAATCAGATATTCAACACAGATCTCATCATGTCTTTCTACTGGACTTTCATAATTCCTATCTCAGCAGAGAGAAATATCCCTCACTTCACAGTCACAACTTATTAATGTCATCACTTTTCGGCAGTACGTACATTTGTGAAGTGTTTTCATGGATGAAGCACTGGAAAAATAAAATTTCATCAAAAATCTCAGACAAACACCTAAGAATTGCAAGTGCTACCATGGAATCAGACTGTTCTGTTAGTTTCACAAACAAGGTCAAACATCCCACTAGTTTCATGGTTTTGTTGTTTCCTTTTTAAATGTTTTAATTAAAAAACTACTGAAAATTAAAACAAGTTTTGTTGCTTGTCAGCTATATTATATATTTTAATGGGAGCTGCTCTGAAAGGAATGCCTCCTGTTTTATTACGTTGGCCTGCAACATCAGAGGTGGATCTTGGTGGCATGGCAGTAGAACTGGACCTTCCCACCTATATTCCATTACGTTTTATTGCTGTGCAGCAGCAGTGGGGCAGTCTGACAAAATTGCATAGTGGCATGAAAGTGTGTGTGAAGTAAAGGTGGGTCATTGAATTCCTCCATGTGGGGAAAAATGGCACCCACTGACATTCACTGACACAGTGGGTGATGTGTTTTTGCAGTGACAACAGCATCAGTGGTAAAAACCTCCACTGGTGCAGGTTTTTACTAGTATGGCATGCAAGCTCGTGTTAACTGCTGACAAAAATACAGAGCTAACAGTGGTGATTATGTTGAAAAATAGATTTTTGTAGCTGAGAATTTGGTCCATTAAGTATTGTTACTGTGCTTGTTTTATCTGTTGTAGTTTCCATGGAAATAAATAGGAGGCATTACTTCTGGAGTGACCTACACATATGGTGCCTGAGACAATTCCTGTTTACTTGGTGTGGCCCAGGCAAGCCAAAATGTTGGACACCCATGGTTTAAGGGGATCTGTCTCTGGCAAGGATCATATTCTGTTGCAAGCTGGGAGCTAGAGATGGATTGTGCCAGGCTGAGGCACACTGGAGAACCATGCAAAAGGCAATCTGGCAAACTTGAGGCTGTTCTGCTTTGGAGTGAGTCAGTAAATCAGAGAGATCAGAATCTCAGCCAAGATTTCTTCCAAAGAAACAGTGAGGTGTTTATAGACCTGTTTCTTAAAAATAACAAACCTCCCTGCCTACGTGCTGTCTTGTCACAGGTGAAGGGAGAGTTGTTTGTGTCTCCAGTACATTCAGGGATTCTGCCAGTGTGAGCACCCTGGGGAGGTCTGGTTGCAGATGAAAGGTGCTGAGCAAAACATATCTCCCAGTTAATGAGCACAGGCATGTCAGGGATGAGAAAGATCATGAGTTAGAAAGTAGCACCTGAGAAACCCAGCCTATTTTAAAAGGATTGCACTGAATGGTCTGTGCGTGAGCCATTCCTATAGGAGTCTCTCTTCCTGGTCTATGTCTGCCACAGGAGCTGTGCTGCACTGCGTGTGCTGGCTTCCTGCTACTGTGCAGTGCAGTCTCATCACCTTCATGCACTCTTGTGCCTAAAAAATACACTCAGATGCCAGAACGCTGCTAAGATCCAAATCAGCAAAGAGGCTGGGGAAAGAATGTGGCAAACATGAGCAAGTTGTCTTCGCTTACCATGTCAGATTTACGTATTTGATGCATTTAATTTTGTTTTTCTCTGCTTCTGAGCTCACCTGGGGGAGGCCTTTAGATATAATTAATATGTATCTGAGGGAGAATGCTGCTGTGATGTATAGGTGTATTTTGGATGCATGGGAGCTCTGCGCTGGAATCATCATGGGTGCTTTCTGCTTCAGACAAAGAGCACTTCCTAAACTTTCCTTGCAGCTTGGGAAAAATCCAATGACAGTCAGTGGGATAGTACATACGTGTATCAGATAAGAAGAATGATAGTTAATGGCCTGTTTATTGAATGTGTTGTTCATGAGCCCACACAGACAAGACTCCTAATCTTTTTGCCCTTACATCTGAACTTTTCTCTATAGGCTGCAACTCCAAGACAGGATCCACATCCTCCACCATAATGTTTCATATGGTAAATCTTTTCATTGTCTTAATCCCCTTTATATTTCTTCCTTTTTTACTGTCCTGGTTTATCCGGTTTGGTAGTTGTCTGCTAGGCTGTGCTAGACCAAGAGGTGTGGAGGAGCCAGGAGCTCCAGTGTTGCAGATTCATTTATGCACTTCCTTTCACACCATTCATTTTGACCCTCTATTACTGCTTAGAGGTATGTCTGCAAATCTGAGCTCATTCTGGCTGTGTTCCATCAGTAAGCCAACCAGTGCAGTCCAGAAGCCTGTGTGGGTAAGCCTTGTGCTGAGAGGCGGGCCTGAGGGCCGTGCCATGTTTGTGGAATTGCATGGTGTCTGGGTCAGGGCTGGTGCATGTGCTCCAATCTGGACTGACAAGTGTAGCAAGCTGAACTCGTTGGCAGAAAAGCAGGTCTTTAGTTGGTTGGTACTGCTGAGGATGTAGCTCTTCTGCCTGTTGGAATACCTTCATCAGCTCTGGTAAGAGGAAAGATGTGCATCCTGACAGCTAGTTGTAACTCTCTTAGTTAGGTCTGTGTAATGTGTCAGGTTCCAGTAGTTGCTTTAGATCCAGTTGGGCTCTGAGCTCTCCAGGACATCGAGGTCCTGTGTTAGAATTTCTAAGATAGATATTCTTCTAAGCAGGGCTGTTGGTCCCCAAAAAAAAAGATACTTTGCCTGTGCTCATCTTCATGTCATCTTGCATACAGGGTGGGAGGGTAACCAGGCCCAGCTATCCCCAAAAGAAATGGGGTGAAATTCTATGAGAGAGAAACAGAACCGTACACACATCTGCATGTACCTGGAGAGATAGTTTTCTGGATAGGATTTTGATATTGAGCTTAGAGGGAACATTGCTATGATTGAGAGCTGGTTGTGATTCTTTTTTAGGTTCTGCCAAACATCTGCTACCTTGGGGCCCAATGGACTTCATAGTCAGTAACCCTCCATATGTCTTCCATGAAGACATGGCTTCCCTGGATGCAGAGATCCTCTGGTAATCAGACACAAAGATTTTCCATCTCCTGTTCCTTGAAGCAAAGCTTTCTGGCTGCTTTCTTATATTACACGCTCACTTGCACACAGAATGGGGAAATGTAGTAAGCATGCGTAATTGTAGGTGTGTTCATATATGGTATTCAATAGTATAGCATTACTTTGGTACTACTTGCAAGTCTGAAACAACTTTAAGTGTTAATAAAAATGGAAGAAGCGCACACTTTGTCATTGCTAAATTTCCGATCCAAAACTGTTCCAGAACATTTGTCATGTCAGATTTTTTTTCACAATTGGTTTGAGTGTATGAAAGTAAGAGTAATTAATCAGAGCAGCTTTTTGTGATGAAAGAAATTTAGGTGGAAATACTGTCACCCATTTTAATCACAAGACTTGCCTTAAGCAAACAAACTCACACGAAGAAGCACTTTTGGGTTTGGCACTGTTTTGTCTGTGCTGGCCTTCCTCAGAAGCAATTGTCACGCATGTCAGGGCAGAGTCCCATATTCACCCCTAAGCTAAATGTGTAGGGTAGCAGATTCTGTCCTTGAAAGTGGCTGAATTTTCTGCATCTGAATTTGCTCTGCTAGATTGTGGTTATTGGCATAGTTGAAGTAATACAAATGCTCTTTTGCTGTACAACCCACTCTTTCCCTGTCTAGCTAACACATCCTGGATGCAAGTGACTCAAAGTCTTAAGAAAAAGTCACAGAATCACAGAATGTCTTGGGTTGGAAGGGACCTCAAGAATCACGAATCTCCAACACCCTGCCAGATGCAGGGCCACCAACCTCCACATTTCATAGCAGCCCAGGCTGCCCAGGGCCCCATCCAGCCTGGCCTTGAACACCTCCAGGGATGGACGGGGCATCCACAGCCTCTCTGGCAGCTGTTCCAGCACCTCACCACTCTCTCTGTAAAGAACTTCCCCCTGACATCCAACCCAAATCTTCCCTCCCTCAACTTCAAACCATTTTCCCTTGTCCTGCAGTTATCTACTCTTTCCAAGAGTTGATTCCCCTCCTGTCTGTAGGCTCCCTTTAGATGCTGAAAGGCTGCAATGAAGTCGCCCCACAGCCTTCTCTTCTCCAGGCTGAACAAACCCAGCTCCCTCAGCCTGTTCTCATATGGGAGGTGCTCCAGTCCCCTGATCATCTTTGTGGCTCTCCTCTGGACCCTCTCCAACAGCTCCCTGTCTTTTTTGTACTGGGGGCTCCACACTTGGACGCAGTATTCCAGATGGGGCCCCACAAGAGCAGAGCAGAGGGGAGCAATCGCCTCCCTGTCCCTGCTGGCCACCCCTCTTTTGATGGAGCCCAAGGAATGTTTTCTGCTTGTGCTCAGTTTGGGGTTTCTCAGCCTTCTTACTCCCTGTATTTCTCATAAAAGCAATGAGTGCTCTCACCTGCTGTAACTGGGCTGGAGTTTATTAGTTGCACCTTTGCCTGTGGAGCAGGGCAGTGCATGCTCAAGGGCATGGCTCATGCCGTATGAATTGCCATTAATGCCTTATTTCCAACCTCTAGCTATGAGGACCTTGATGCACTGGATGGGGGAGATGACGGGATGAGAGTCATTAAAATAATTCTGACTCTGGCTCCTTCTCTTCTGAAGGATTCTGGGTGAGCATGGTCGTCCTTTTGAATTTCACATCTTCTCTCTGTATCTGTAACTACTGTTGTTGTTTTATGCAGGATGTAAAAGGAAAATAACTGCAAAAACGCCCATCTAGTAATTGTAGTGTATTTTTGTTTGTTTACTTAAAAAAAACAAAAACAAAAAAACGTGTATTAGCAAAATCAGTCTGAAATTTGTTCATATGGGGATATAGACCTTCTTTGACCAGTGCTGGTGTTTCACAGTCATTAACAAAATGAGGATCTTTAAAGCTCAAAGTAGCAACAGAAGGAAGGTGAGAGAGAAAATGGAGGGAGAGGAAGCGCGAAAAAAAGCTTTCCAAGCAGAAAAGCTGTTGAGGGAAAAACAACCCACTGCTCTGTGAGAATGGATGTAGATCTGTTTCATTCTTTAATTACGGGAAGCTTGTGTGTTGTGCCAGGAGTCAGGGCTGGATATCCTGGGAGAATAATGGTAATCAGCCAGGGTTCATTTCTTAAACGTTAGATTTCTGCATGAGGGATGCTTGAGACTGATTGGTTTCTATTTGCTGTCATGGGGGATCCATTTCATGCTTGAAAATCAACGTGCTGATACCCAAATGTCTTTTGTGCCCTGGCATTCTCGTATCCTGTTGAAAATTCCTCGCCTTAATAGCATTAGAGAGATCGTTGAAAATCTGCTGTTTTAGGAAGAGGAATAGGAGTACTGAGAAGCACAATGGAAAGAATAAGCTCCTTATTTTTTGCTCGGCCACAAGAGCAGAAGTTGTTCCCCAGGTCTTCCCAGCAGGAGACATCAGCCCATGGGGATGGCTGTTAAGACATTTTTCCTAGTCCCTTTTGTGTTTGTTTTATAAGGTGGAGCCCCCATTGCGGGGTGGAAGTCTTTTAAGGTCAATAACAAGAACCACACCCAGCTTGTAATTAGTTTGGTGGGAGTGTTCAGTGTGGGACTGCTCAGGAATTCTCAAGAGAGTGTAGGGTTGGAGCTTGGCCTCTGTGCTTTGCCTGTTTAACTTGTATCTTGATAAACTGTCAAAGGCTGCAGTCCATTTCCACATGCCTGTAAGCTAGGGTGGTTCCACCTCATTGTGGGAGGAGAGTTTCAGAAATGGGCCCATGTCACAAAGCCTGACTGCAGCCAAAATGGAAAAGGTCCTTTGCAACAAGCTGTGTCCTGGTGCTTTGTCTGAAGCTGTCTGACTAGGTCCCTTTTCCCTGTTGCACTCTCCTTTGTATAGTCATGTGTAAGACTGTATGACCTGAAACCTGGTGGTGGTTTCATAACTCATCTGTGGAGATGATTATTGCTGTAAAATGTGTGTACTGACTTGTACTTTGACTCTCACTACTGGGACTTAATGTCACTGTGCTTATACAAAGGAACTCCACGTTACCAGTCCAGCATTCAGTGTTCGTGCATTTGCATCATAGAACAGCCTGCTCCATTCTGGGCATCAGAAACACAAAGCTGGTGATATTCCTACACGGGGTTCAGAACAGGTCCTCACATCTCAGTACCAGGATATAACTGCTCTCAAAGAGGAGTACCATGAAAGTTCCCCTTTAGATCAACACTTTCTCCCTCTGAAGGAAGCAGTTGGCATCTGTGTCTTAAACAGATAGCTGCAGTCTGTTTTAAGATCATTGGTTTGCAGTGTTCCGTAAAGGAAGATTTTAGTTTTTCTCAGCCTAGCAATCTAGTTATGTGCATCTCCCCACATCATTATGTGTATCTCCCCACATCTTTTCAGGAGTGTGTTTCTGGAAGTTGATCCCAGGCACCCTGATTTGGTGGAGGATTGGCTATGTGCACATCCCAACTTGCTCCTCGCCCTTCGTGCTGTTCACAAGGATTTCTGTGGCAAGTAAGTCTATTTTACGTTCAGATTTTTGCTTCAAGTATATGACTGTGTCTCGCAGAGATTAGATCCCTGCATCCTGATATACTGAATGAAACTCAGCAAGAGAAAGTCAGCAGCTGAAGCCAACCTTTAAAAAATCAGGGACTCTTTTCAACTGTCTGAACTTTCTTATATCATGAGATAATCTGGCAAGCATTTCTGAGTCAGAGTTTCTGTCACAGTAAGCATTTCTGATGGGGTGACTAGCTCTTTGAGATTACTGCCATTGGAAAGTTGCTACCTTTATATGATGGAGGTAGAACCATGTTCATCCCAGTAAGACTTAAAGCTCTGCTCATTTTTCTCCCACAGACCCAGGTTTCTGCACATCCAAAAGCAAAGCAGATGACAACTGTACCAGGAACAACATCCTTTCTTGCAGTAAGCTTTTTCGCTGGTGAGCCCTTCTTGAATGGCTTCATGAAAGCTGCGTGACAAAAGAAATCTCCATTTTCCAGTGTATGACTTTTCCATGCAGTGACAGACCCGTCATTTCCCAACACAGACTTCATCTAGAGTTGCAGAGGATCGCAGGAGTGTTTGGAAGTGTTTGAACTTCCTCAGGGAATCTCATGAAACTCTAGTTCACTCCGCTCAAGTGACTCGTTAATCTCAGGACCAAGTATAGAAGAGTTCGCAGCTCCAGATATTTCCTTGCTGTGATAGCAAATTTCAAAGAAATGTGTTAAAAATACAGCTTGCCAACATGTCGTATCACTCATTTTGCCTAGGAAGAACATCACCTTTTTTTTTTTTTTTTTTTTTTTTTCAACCTTGAGATAAATTTTAGAACATGACCAAGCTGGATGACAGTGGTCTCAACTCCAGCTTATAGTAGCTCACGAGTGTGCAGTTATAATGGGACATGACTAACTTGCACACTTCAAATTCAGGTTTCTTTTTAGGACCCTGATGCTTTGCTGTAGCTCACCAAAAGCAAAGCAGCGTTTGTTTCCTAGTCCTGCTGAATGTCATCGCTGCACGTTACACCATGATTGCTTAGGACAGACAGAGTTCTGAAGCTCAGATAAAGTGGTTTTGGTCATACATGGGTTGAGATGGATTTGTGAAGAGAATAGACAACAATCTGTGGATAAGGTAGCCCTTTCCTTTGGAATATACTCATTTGGACTAGAAGGGAGAGCCTTTTATATAGACAGTTAAGGACCACAACTGGAAAAGCACCTCTCCCTGACATGCTTTCACTCCATATTTGAGGCTGTAAAGGGTCACTCAAGAGGAAGGAGTTCTTGGTGTTGGTTAAAATTATCTGAATCTACAGCACCTGATACTTTGTGGATGCTGCCAGAAACAGTAAAACCATAGTAATAAAGGTAGTGTTGCCTGTAGGTTAAATTGAGTCTTGTAAGAAATGCTTTGCAATTGAGTTTTCAAACATGCTAGCAGATCTGAATAAATATCTGGGATCCTTAAATTGTTTCTGATAGTAATACTAATGCTTAACTTCCAGGTAAGGCTTTGAAATGTGAGACTTTACAAAGAAGGCCAGAATGACTGCTCCAGTTTCTGAGATGGAGAAGTCAAAAAGGTGAGGGAAAAAGAGTAGTTATACAAAATTTGACAGCAGGTTAAGTTTGAAGAAAGACCCAGTCTCTTGGCACCTGCAGGAACAGCTGAAGTCCATTTCTTTGTCGGGGAGGGCGACTTAGAGTAGAGTTGTATGAAACAACACTGAGAAAAGTCCTGAAATTGACGGTCAAGAACATGACATATGTACCAGTAGGATTAAATCCAAGCTGCTGCTGCTCACTGCTGTTTCTGAGGTTCTCTTCTTGACCATAGCTAGCCAGTGAAGGAAAGAGAGGAGGACACCAAAGGATCTGGATCACTCCAAATGAAAACATTTGCTGGGCCACGGGAGGTGAGCATGGAAGGGAGAAAGAAGAAGGCAGTGACCTGTGCTGTGAGTGTGCAGGCAGGCAGTCTGTCCATGCTGAACTTAAACTGCGTTGTCAGAAATGACAGGTTCTGCATCAGCAAGTTGGGCATTTGTTTGGAGGGCCAAAGCAGCTTCAGAGAGCTAATACATTTAGTCCTTTTCCCCCTGCCTGTGCTGCACTCATTCACTTCTTAATATTTAAGCTTTGGCCCTGTTTTTTTGCAGGTATCTGAACTTAGGATTCACCAGTGCCCAGCTCACTGCACTTCAATCCCCTCCTCACCCTCTTTGTTCTTTCAGTTCTGCTCATACACCGGCCTTTCATCCCATCCCACCACTCTGCTTGCCTCAGGAGTTTTCCCATCCTATAAACTTTGTACATGAAATTATGAGTCCTCATTGGGTTGTGCTACCTGCTGTGGTTTATCACAGCAGAGGAAATGGGTGGAAAGGGACAAAAAAGGTTCGGTTAGAATGTACTTAATCCTAGGTTTGGAAATCAAGTATCAACACAGCTGATTCTGGCAGTGGTGAGAGCAGATTGCGGTCAGAGAGATACTGTCTGTGGTGGTTTGTTTGTTTTTAGTAAGTAATAACAATGTTAGCGTGTTTAGCTAAGTTTGTCTGGCTTAGGTCTTTAAATTTGATTTCTGAAATGTTTTGTATGAGTGTTGACAGTATTTATGAAACAGAGCTAACAAGCACAGTGTAAATCTGCAGGTTGCTTTAGAAGCTGGGTGATAGCTACCTCGTTCCTGGAGGTATTCATGGCCAGGCTGGATGTGGCCCTGGGCAGCCTGATCTGGTGGTTGGCCACCCTGCACGTAGCAGGGGTTGAAATGGGATAAACATTGTGATCCTTTTCAACTCAGGCCATTCTATGATTCTGTGATATGGGGGAGTTAAAGAGCATCATGTTGCTTTTTTGTAGGGGAAGGCTGGTTCCAGCAGTAGGTAGCTGCCAAACTAGTAGGTAGTGGAGGCAGCTGCCCCTCTGAGAGCACTGCTGGCTGAGCTGCAGGATGCAGCCGCCTTTTGCAGAGCAAGCACTTGTTGGAGCTCTCAGTAGTAGGCTTCCTCTGAGAGATGGACTCTTGGTCTAATCCAGTAGGATAAGTGTTAAATTCCTATATTTATAGCAAAAGCAATAACAAAAATGCTTGCATTTCTCAAGGCTTGCACTGCATAGTGGTTACATGTCTCTGGAAAATCACATGATGCTGCTGACCTTCTCATATAGACAAGAATGAAGAAAAATTATCCTTCCTCCCAAGAGGCGGGATTTGTCAGACCCGCATCTGAGGGAATGTGCTGCTGTAGTACAATGTGTTCTTCACTGCTTTGCACACATTGGCCCAGGCTCCTTTTGGTACAGAAGCACTGCAAAGCTCTTTGGATGTGGAAGCTGCAAGAACCTCAGATACTCCCAGAGCCCTTGCTAAAGCACTGACTGTGTCTACTGCCTGTGCCTGTAAGTACGAGGCTGTGCTGATGCCAGCAATCTCCTGTGCACGTCAGCTCTCTGCAGCCGTGCAGCTGCTCCCTTGAGCCACAGAAGGGCTGATGCTTTACATAATCACTGTCAAAATGCATTTAATTTTCTGGCATCTCAGTGGGTCTTCGGAACTGTATTGAAACAGCAATTTGTTTCTGAAGTGATGCTTTCAGAGAGGCCTTGTTTTCCTGCAGGACCTTGATGAGTGTGGTTCAGGTGTGTATTTCTGGAGAGTGACCTGGTACAAAGTGCCTACCAGGACCTTGCTGGCCTTCCGAGTTGGGGATAGGCAAAGCTTGGTGCGTGGCAGAGCCCTGCAGATGGTGCTGTATTCCCAGCCTGTTGTGCCTGTGGGGAGCAGGCTATCTGCATGCTGGCAGTGTGGCAGGGTGCAGCCCCCCGCTCCACGGTGGACTCTGTGGATATGGTTGCAAAGTGGGGCTTTAACTCCATTCCTGTGCTGCAGTACAGGCCTAATGTAGGGAGGCTGGGGGGGCCCTCATGGCTGCGATACAGGACTGGAATTGTAGCTGCGCTGGTAATGGGAGGCCTGAATCCCCCTGCAGGGCTGCACTGATCCATGGCTTTCGGCAATCTGTCTTTGCTCTGGTGTAACTTACAAGTATACATCCTGAAATGCAAGTGCCACCCGTTTTCCTGTTCTACTCAGAGTGTGGGGTGGAAGGGACTTCCTAAGATCCTCAGAGGGTCTAAGACGTGCAGTAGGGATGAGACCCTTTTCCAGGTGCAGAGCTGGCAAATGCAGAGGGGACTCAGCCAAGGTGGCACAGGAAGCCTCTGGGGAGCCAGATGACTGAATGTGTGGGGGTACTGCCAGCAGCCAGTTCTGTGATGCAGAGCTATTGAGTACAATGGATTGTAAGAGAGCTCAACAGTCATCTAGTATAATTTCCCTGTCCAAGTAAGGACCAACTTGGCTTACATCATTCATGTTTGCCTAGTCTGACCTAAAAGGCTTCAGTGATGATTGAGATTTTTGAACATGGTCTGTTTTGAAGCTTCATTGTTTTTACAGCAGGAAAGTACCTTAGTACCTACTCGTCCTTGCTTTCATTGAAGCTGGATACTATTCTTGTCCTGAGGCTTTGCTCTTTCCTCAGAGCAGCTTCCCTGTATTAGCCTGTTCCCTTACAGTCCTTATTTCTGAGGAAACACCAACATGGTGTTTTTGTGGATCTCTTGCATGCCCTTCTTTCCCTGCCGGAAAGGGAGATAGAACATGCTGAAAGGAGATGCTTGTGCTTGTGGTGATTGAAATAATAGAGCTGCTACAGCCTCTGTTATTGTGGGGAGAAGTTATTTCCCAGGCATGGAGACCAGGCCAAAACTTGCATTAATGTTTTGTTTGTCTGGGCAAGTTTTCAAAAGCTGTATTTAAAGTTTTTGTTTAGAAACTTGTTTTCTTCTGCTGAGGGTTGCATCCAGAGGGACAAACGCCCAGCGGGAGAAGTCTTCTCTCTCACAATTAAGATGATTATGAGATACCAAGAGAGACTTTATCAAGTTTCTTCAGCCGATTGTCTCTTCCACAGATGTTTTAATGTGCTTTTAGTTAAGCATGTGGGCTTTCAGATGTTCCCCTTCCCTGTGGAGGGTCATCTCACAGCCTTTCTCTGCTGATTTTGCCTGGCAGCTGCTCACAAGGCTCAGCATGATTTGTACAGTGCCTGGTGAGTACAGCAGGTTATTTACATAGTACTATCCCTTTGCACTGGGTTCATAGCCAAATCATACTTGTCATTCAGTTGCTGAGATTTGGGACAGGTTGCATAAGCTACTGTAACATCAAGGATGTTCTAACAGCATGCAGTAGTTGCAGAATCAGGCCTGTAACCAGCTCTCTCTTGCCTTGCAGTTGCTTCTTTGTGTCAGTTGGGCTTAGGATGACAAGCCCAGGGTTCAGAGCCTGCACCTAACTGTTCCCCGCATTTGCACCAAAGATTGGAGTGCTTCTCCAGTCTTTGTGCCTGTGAGAAGGAGGTGGTGCCTTACAGGATGCTGATCTGTGTGGTGTTTGCCCCTTGTCAGTCTGGTCTCACCCATGGTGAGTCTGGTGGACCAACCTTCTGAAGGCAGAATAAATGTGTAAACAGTTTGCGAGATTGCTTGTTCACTTCAGTTTGGGTTTTTGATCCCTTCTGGAGACAGTGTGCATGGATCGTGTTAGGCTCAAGGTAGAAAGAATGGAGAAGAATGTAACAGGATGAGGAGCATGCTGGTAGCGAGTGGTGAGATCACACTGACCTGTGTGCTCTGTGCACACAGCTCCAGGGCTGGACCTCCGCTCAGACCTTTGGGTAAAATGCTGTGTGCAAATGTACTGGAACACTTGCAAAATCAGCTGTATTTAAGGGATTGTTTCTTTGCTTTAAATTGCTTTAAATTGCTTTCTCTAACACCTGAAGAAGGAGAAATCCATGTGCTGGAAGATTTCAGTGTGGGATATAGACGAGTTGGAAGGACAAATGCAGAGGAACCTGGTGGCATCTCTTCCTGCCCGTGAGCATGGCTCCAGTAATCCCAGCTCTGCCCAAAAACAGGTGTTGCTTGTGTTCTATTGTGTCTGTTTCCTGGTCAGAGTCAAACCAGCTGTTCTGCTCTGCTCCCGTTGTGAAGTGTAACACCACAGAAACTTGCAACTGGTTTGGGCCTGTGTTGGGATTTGCCAGACCTGGATTGGGATCCCTGCTGTGTGACCTTTGGCACATTATAGCTTACTCTGCCTCCTGCTGCAGTGCTTGGCATAAATATCACTTTACTCTCTCAGAATATTTTAAGAATGCCTCACATCATGGAAGCGAGGCAGTCGGTTACTGTAGAAAGCTCTGCAACTGTCCCGTGGTATTCACCTCAGTCATACCCAGAGAATGAGCTAACAGCACTGTGCTACAGCATGATCAATCAGGTTTGTTGTGCTTATTTTCGGTGATGCTCGTGCAAAACCAAAGGATGTGGGAGTAAGTCAAAGTTACCATTGCTAGATTTTCCACAAGTGCATCTCTGAGCATGATGAGAGCACGACCCAGGCAAACCAGCCTGCTGCAGAGTGCTGAGGAAGTTAGGTCTGCATCCTGTTCACAACAGCCAGTGGTGCTTTTGCAGTGCAGGAGGATTAAATACATTGTTGCTTCAGTGCTGCCACATGTGGCCTCCATGGTTTGTCTACTGTACATGGTTCACATCAGAACTGCAATTTTAAATAGCAGCTTCATAGCTCTGCGGATCTTTATCTTCAGCTCTTCCTTTCACATTTTTTCCTTTTTCAGCAAACCTGAAAAGTCACTTTTCTTTGTCTTGCATGCTCCTACAGTTTTGTTGAGAATAGGGACCAACAAGAAACTAGTTTCAGTTGCAGTATTGCAACCATAAACGTGGCTACATGAGCAAAGTTACCACAGGATATAAAGCCTTAGAACAAGCATGCAAACAATCTCATGCCTGGGGAGGAAAGTACCTCACCGCCATTAGGTACCTGATCTGGTTTCAGCTTGTTTAAGTAGTCTCAGCCTTTATTCTTTCTTCTGTGACAGCTGCAGTGTTCTGAGATCATCCTGCCCATGGTGTGGAGCATCAGGAAATGGATTCTCATCCCCCAGGCTAGAACTGCAGGGTGGTGAAGAATTTGCAGTATGGAAAAGGAGAGTCTACCATCTAAACATCCAGGATCAATGCAAATGGCATGGGAAAGGGCTCAACTGTTCTTAATGACACTTCTGGCAACCTCACTGGACTTGTTTCTCACTTCACTGCTTCTTATCCTCTTTTAAACAGTATAACCATTACAGCTGTCAGCTGGGAGGATGATAGTGCCTTGAGAGTTGGAAGTAGTTATTGCTATTCCTTTCTCTTTGCCTGAATAAAAGATGGGAGAATGTGGCCTGAGAAGGTTTGGTTTGAGGAGTCTCGACCTTGAGATGTAGTATGAGGGCAATTTTCAGTTTGCATCACTTGCAGAGTCATTGCTAAATACAGCAGGACTTGGGCATGCAAAAAAGCTGGGCGTGATGGAGGAGGAGGAGGGAGTGGAGACCAAACCACTTTGTGGTCCATCTAGAGAAGACAAGATCCTTCAGAAAGAGTGTGGTCAAACAAAACTGAGACTTACAGGAGGGATGGCCTGTGCTGCCAAGTTCCTGTTTTGCTAGTCTGAAATGAAGTGCACAGGTGCAGAGCTGAATGTCCATAAGGTACTGGCTTTGTACAGGAGGCAAACTGAGTATCTCTGCTTAATGTGTGCATGTCAGAGGGTGAATGGAACCCCTTCTGCAATGTGGATGGTTTGTGGTGGCCCACAGTGAGCAACGGTGCAGCAGTGAACTGAGCATGGCACTCTGAGCAGCCTCATTCCATCAGAAGCACAGCACTGCTCTCAGTGGCACAAAGGTGCTGCTTGCCTGAGTTTCTGTAAACACCAGTTGCAATGCTAAATGTGAGTGTATGAGAGACAAATTGTTTTTAGTGGGCTATCTTGAGCAACTCTTAGTGGAAGATTTGGATTTCCACTTGGTGCTTGCTGATGTAGTTTCAGCTGCCTACCTGCAGCTTTCTTCCTGACAGTTAGCTTGTCTCCTGTGTTTGTATATGTGCTACAGCATGGGCTCTGTGGGGCACAGTGTGCTATCAAGAGCCTGCTGCAGTGGAGTCCTGAACATAGTAGCCTGAGCTGCTACAAAAGCAGCGTTGCCCAGTGCCTTCTGATGGCAAAATCCTCACTGTTGGTCTGAAATACACATAGGTTTGTGTTGGGCTTTGATAATCCAGAGAAGACAGCTGAAGTCTGACCTCAGTGAAGTTGCCCTGCATGCTCCAGCTGGGCTGAAGTTGACCCACGTGGTGCTATGCAGTGTTTGTGTTCCATGAAACAAGGATCCCCTCATTGATTTGAGCCTTTCCAGGGACTTGAGGTTGTAAAGCTGGCAAGACTTTTCTCCTTTTCCACTGCCATTCACTGAGGATGACCTTCTGACCATCCCTTTTGACTTTGAGCTTGCTGCTTCTTTCAAGCCCTCCTCTGACCCTTTGCAAGCCAAGCACAGCATGTTTGTATTGCCATAATGCCTAAAAGCTGTTCTCACAGGTTGTTCCATCTCTCTCTAAGCTTTCAGTACTCATTTCTCCCACCAGTGTCTTGTGTAACTCTCCTTGTGCCAACACTGTTGGCTTCCATGGGTGAAGTTCCTTATGCTAGATAATTTGGAATGAGCTTGTGACAGAAAAATCCCACTTTAAAATGCACTTTACTCCTGCAATGCCTTTCATCTGATTTTGTGGCTGATAGACTTCGCTGAGGTAAAAGTCATGCTGCTATAATGTGTTTTGTTTGCAGATTAAGGCTATCCTACACTCAAACAAGACTTATTCATTTAATGTGTATGGACAGGGGGCACTCAGGCTGCAAGGAGTTTTTGTACGTCAGCTTCCAGGTCAGTGAGTTTTTAGTCTCATTTGTGTCAGCAGACAGCAGCCCTTTGTTCAGCATCATAACCTTTTCCGCCTCAGTGACACACAGATGCACACGTTTGTGATGCAGATCCTGAATGTGCAGTAAACTCCATGGATAAGTTCCATAAGCCAAGCAAAGACATTATGTGTCTTACTTGGAGGATCAGCTGCGTGCTCTATTGACCAGTGTTGAAGCCAAGATTGTGAAGGCAGTTAATTATTCATTTATTTTTGCTTTTCCATCCATCGTTGCCTATGTGAGAAAGAAAAAGGGAGTAGATAGTGAAGTGTTTGCTTTGAACAGGTTGCCTTTGTCAGTTCTAAAAATCAGGATAAATATATTAGTTAAGTATTATTTAATTTAGCAGCTGAATAACATTGTTTCTAAGAAGGGCCAGGGTGAGAAGGCCAGGATAGGTTATGAGCATGAAAGGGCCTGAGTCGTGGACACGGAAGTTTAAAGATGAAGGCATCCGGCTGCTGCTGGTACCCTGATGGCAGCAGTAACTGCTTGCAGCCCCAGTCCATGACAGCTGGTGCCTGCTAGCAGCTCCTCTTCTCATGCAGAGTGTGGAAAAGCAAGGAGCTCCTGGGAGGCACCATCCTGCTGCAGATGGTGTGCCCGCTCAGGGAGCTCGGAGGTATCGCAGTGCTGAAGAAGCTCGTGTGGGCACCTCAAGCGTCCCAGTGCTGGTTCTACACAGGAGCACGACACTTCGCTCAAGAACTGACCTGCTGCTGTTCTGGCTGAAGGGCCCTTTTCTGTGCTCTTCTGACCCAGCAGTGCCTTACTCCTCCACCAAAACCGCGCTCAGCCCTGATGCGCTCGCATCCTGCTGGGCTCTACCCTCCTGCATCCTTGCTGTGGGTTCTTGCGGAATTCCCTCCATCGTGATCCTCTCGGACTTTGTCCCTAACAAAAAAGCTCTGCTCAGGCTTCTCAGAATTAATATGCGTTGCCCTAACTCAGAACTTCCACTTTCTGGGAAGTTCTGTCAGTTAAAGCTTGTTTGTTCTTTATTTTCCCCTTCTTTAACCAAAATTAAATAGTTCACTTTTTAGATTTCCCATGAAAATGCTGTATCCCAGATTTTGATTTTAGAAATGCTTTGCTCTGTGATTTCTGAATTTTCATTTTGAATTACATTCATTTAAAGTTGTTGTACAACTTATGCTGATTTGCTAAGTATACACTGATAGTCAGAGTATGTGTATTGTGTAGGAAAACATTGTTTTGATTGATAAGATCAGCTGCTGCATAGTAGGATTGAAAGATCTTATCTTATTCCCTAGAACGGGAAGTCCATTGTTTGCTATGTAATGAAAGCTTGGCAGTGCCATTATGACACCCAGGAACGTCTTCATCTAAGAAAGCAGGTAACATTTTGTTCTGTAGTATGATGCAATTCATCTAATCATCTAAAAGAAGATGGAATATTCCACAGCTGCTGTCATGTTAGGGCAAGGCAGTAATGATATATGTGGTATAAAAACCTCCAGGATAAAATATGTGCAATTTGGATGTTCTGAAATAGAGCTTCTGAGCTGCCAAAAGCAAAGCTGTTCCAAGTAGCTTTGGCAGGAACGTTTATATCAAAATCAATGCTCTTTATAAAATCAAACAAATGTCTTCCTAAAAGAAGCTTTTCCCATCAGAATACTTTGGTGGTGTTTTGTTGTTTTTTTTTTTTTTTACTAGTTGCCTCTGTCCCTGTGAAGGTAGTGAGTGTTTGTTATGCTTCTTTGCACCATTATTACAGAGTACTTAGCTTTCTCATCAGTGCTCAAACCCAAATCTCCATAGTGAAAGTCCTAAAAATTCCTTCTTTGCACAAGCTGCTCTTCTCTGGCTCCCACACAGGAGCGTGCTGTTCAAGCAGCTGCCATCTTTTCTGCCTCTCACACAGGGAAAGGACAGTGTGAGCTTGCTGCTGGGCCTCTGCCATCCCCCTGCTCTCCCTGTGCAGGGGAAATAGCAAACATAGTCATGCCTCTTTCTCTTTTCTGAGGTGCTGCCCGAACAAGCAGTACAGATGTGTTCCAGTAAAACAGGGAGGCTGGAGCAGGGGTGATAGCATATGTTAACTGGGGAGCTTCAGAACTGTCAGCTCTCTAGTTTCCTTCCCTGCTACACTTTGCATTGGAAGTGATGCCTAGCAGGTGAGCTTCTGATGCTCAAGTGGAGGAGTGTTTCTCTGGTTGCCTTAATGCAGTCATCACTGCAGACAATGGTGGGGGGCTACGGGTTGGGAAACTGAATTGTAGTGTGGCTCACAGCACAGGTGAAAACCTGTGAAATCAATCTCAAATGAAATCCGTGAGGTTGTTATGCCGTATAGTTGAAACAAACTGATATTGTAGAGACAGATTACTCGTTTGTCTTAAGCAAACATTTGCTTTGGGAGTAGCATCCGCAGTAGATGAGCAGTTCTGTGAGGGCTGTGGCATGGCAGAGGATTGCAGTGACAATGCAGATTTTTCATGGCAGTCCATGTACAATCCGGACATCAATAGTTACAAGATATAAAGTATTCCAGCAGAGAAGCAAGAGACAGTTAGCAATGTGCTGCCCAAACCAGTCTGCCTATAGCAAGATCAAGCTGCCATGTTCATCCACACTGCACCAATTTAAAGACTTTTTTTTTTTCATTTTTATTATTGGTAACAGTGGGGAAAAAAAAGAAAAAAAGCAAAAAAAAAAAAAAAAAAAAAAGCCATACTTAACAGGGAATTCTAGGCTCTCCAGAAGTCAGAAATAAAAAAGCTGACGGCTTTGTTGCAGATGGAGAGATGAGAAGATGAGTGGCAGTTCCTGAGTTAGTATAGAACAGGCAGATTTTCTGAGCTGGTTTATGCTATGCAGCCTTTAGGCTGTTATTACTGCAAGGATCTGGGAGCAGCATATGAAGGCAGGCTATGAGGGCATTTCCTGGAACTGTGCCACTGAAATAGTACTGGGCAAGTTCCCATGAGCGTGCTCATCTGATTTTTATGTCCACAAGACAACAAGATGTCCCCATTTGCATCAGTTCGCAGAACTAGATTAAGGTTGGGAGAACAGAGGAATTCTTTGTTCCTTAAGCTAAGATCTGGATTTGGCTACATTCAAATTGATACTTTATGCAGGTATGAGAATGCCTTTGCTTGTTATTAACCTGTGCTGTGTGTGTCATTTTTGCTCTCTGGGTTTGTGCTCCAAGCGAGCCTTGGAAAGACCAGGCCAAAGGCTGCAGTCAGAGAGACATCCCAGCTCAGGTTACAGCACCAGAAACTGCAGGGAAACCCCAATGTAATGAAGTCAGCAGGATTTTTTCCCCTTGAGTAGGGAGCTGGCGATTCGTTTGTAGGGACACATGGGGACAAGTGGCTCACATTAAGAAAAGAACGTCCCTGTTGCTTGAGGCAACTAGGAAGCTTCAGTGGATAAATGTGGCCATTTGGGATGGGGTTCGTCTGCGTCTTGGAGCTCTGGAGTCTGGTTAAAGGCTGCGTAGTTCTGAGTCAGACAGAGGTCTTGGATTTGGGGCCCTGATGGGGCACTGGTCCTGGCTGACCTGCAGAAGGTGCAGGCAATTGGTGGTGAGCAGAAAAGCCTATCAACAGGGGAGCGAGGCCGAGGAGAAATGGAACTGGCGGAATCTGCTGCGAGAATCTGCTGGCTTCGAAGTCAGGGAGCAGAGCAGTACAACTAGTTCACTGTGTGGGAGCTCTGCAGGAGCACAGAGAGACACTGGGATCAAGCGCAAGCAGCAGCTGGGAGCCTTGCCCACACAGGAGCCATCTGGCTTAGGTGCTAGCAGGGTGAGAACAGGGAAAGAGCTGGGTGCTATGGAGGCAGCCAGGCAGCAGAGGAACTTTGATACTGGAAGGAACATGACTGGATAAGTACAGGGGCCAATGTGTTTGCAGGGATGGTTTCAAACAGGGTCCTGGTAAAAACAGGGAGATGTGAAACCAAGATTCAAGAGTGCTGGGAACACTGTGTGTGGTTCTGTCAGTAAAGTAGGCTTACATAGGGGCAGGTGCAGAGCAGGGCTCAGAGGGTGAGTGAGGGCCAGAAAGCTCAGCAGATGAGTGAAAACTAAAAGAGATCAGTTTGTTTTGCTTAGCAAAACAAAGACAGGAAGAGGAATGTGATGTCTCTCTGTAAACACTTCATTGCAAAGTAAATACTAGAGGGGAAGGAGAGGTCTTATAATAAAGATCAATACTGGCACAAGGACAAATTGGTACAAAGTTGCTATTAATACACTTAGCCTGAAAATTAGATTTTGAGCTGCTAGAGGAGTGAGATTTCGGAACAGTGTCTCAAAGGGAGAAATGGAAACCAAAGGAACCTGAGACGCCTGCAGGAGCAAAGAAGGCAGAGAGTAAATTAAATCTCTGACACAGTCTCATTCTGTTTCATGCGTGCCAGTGCTATAGATGGCCCAATCCCCAGGTCTGGGCAAGAGAGCAAGTTGCAGCAGTCAGCAGCCATAATGGAGAACCAACAGCCAAGTTACAAGTCAGCTGCAGGACAAGGGGAGTTTCAAGGTAGCTGAGCTATGCAGATAGACAGCTTTGGCTGTATCCCAGTGTTTGAGGACAGAGTCTTCACCAACCTGGCTGAAGGTAGAGCATTCTGACAGCATCTTGCAGAAGCAAAACCTGCAGAGTAGGATGCAATTGTAAACTTTCCATCTCCACTTCCCACTGCTGCCATTTTCTGTTCCCTTCTGGCACAGATCTGTGTTGTGGCTTGTAAGGTAGCTTTGTCTGTGTCCATCATTCCTTATTTGCTATATTTCTGTCTATTTCTTTTCATTAAAGATTAAAATTTGTTCTAGGATGTATTTTGGGAATGCCTACAATTTTGGTGGAAACTTACCCTGACAGCCTTTAGGCTTGAAATTTCAGAAGGAAGTTCAGTAGAACTGCCTTTGTCAGAGATGATATTAGGACCCTTTTGCAAACCATCTTGGTGAGGTTTGCTTGGGAGTGTGGGAAAATGTTTTGATTGAGAGAAAATGAAGTCATTTCTTGGGAGTGTTCTCACAACTGCTCTGTTGCCTTGGGTCGGAGCTGAGGAATGCTCGCCATATTGCTAGCTGAAGTTTTCAAGCTAGAAAATAGGAGGAAAATGCAAGCAGATAAGCAAAAATCAGCTAACTAAAACAAAACATTCAACCCTTAGTGATGGCATACAGAAAGGTATTCCTAGAAATGACAACAGTTTGGAACTGAGATAAAGAATGCAAGAAGAAGACAAAAATTAGATGTTAATGGACAGAATCCTGAATGAAGGAAGTAGCAGAGCATGCAGAGCAAGTATCTTTTTCAGCTCATAATGAGACGTCAACATTCAGGCAGAGAAACAACTTACTTCCCCTTCCTTCTGGCTGCAAATCTGGAGAGCATCAGGGAGTGATGGGTGAAAGCTGGAGGAACACTGTTGCCTGTTCTGAAAAAAGAAAACTCTGTTTCTCATCTGAAATTTGCCATAGTATCCATGGTGCAGCTCTGCTGAGTTTGCTTTTGTATAGCATTTTTCTGTTACTAATAGACTTTAGTTATTTGCTCCCCGGCGTGATCCTGGTGTGGCAATAAAGCTAAGCAGATCGTTGGAAGGCTGCCATTGATGGATGGAGTCGATGCACTGGAAGGATATGATGAGTATAAAAATTCCATTTCCCAGAACAGGCTCATATCTGATGATGTGAAATGTCATAGGTCTTTCAGAAGTGGCCAGTCTCCCTTGCCTGCTGCTCATTAAAGAATGTGGGTCTTAGATTTTCAAGTGATCATGAACCAACAGGGAATTTTGGTAGGGAGAAGGGAAACCTTGAAGGACTAACACAAATGTGGTCTGCAGGTAACAGATTTCCATTCCCTCCTTTTCCTGCAATACCTCAACGAAGAAGTTAGAGACTCCTTATCTCATAAAGACATTTTTTTTTGTACTGAGTTGTCCAAAACTGTTCAGTCACAAGTATGCCTTCGTTCCAGGCTGCCTGAGAATGTTTGCCTGAGCATTATGAAGTATAGGAAGTGGCCTACTATATGCTGGGTACCCCCACAATCTTCTCTTTTGGTGAATGGAGGAGATAAAAATGGCAAGTGCTGCTCACTAAGAAAATAAAAGACTCACTGACAATAATATGACTCTTTCTTCTAAGAGCTTCCACAAATTCTCTTGTGCGTTCTGTTTCAGTCTAACGTGGGAGATAGTTGGGACTCTCCCCTCTACGTACAAATTTCTACTTCTTTCCTTTTGTTTTCCTTCCTTCCTCTGCCATTCTTCCTTTTCTTTCCCTCACAGTTTAAGTGAAACCAAATACATTTCAGTCTTCCTCTTTACCTGTGGCTGTGGTGAGGGTTATTGCTAAGAGCTGGTTCTTAAGCCTCTTGCTGCATTGATTTCAGTCTGGCCATAGGTAATGAGGGGTGAAGTATGCGAATCCTGCAGCGTGCACATGAGCTTAGATAGAAGAAGCTGGTTGAATTTGGAATTTGTTGCAGGAGATTCATTGAAAAGCCTTGCTAGAATTTCCCTGTCATGCGAACGCTCCTATTTATGATTGTCAAGATTTTTCCATCAGAAAAATGAAATCCCTGCATAATGGCTCTTTATGTGAGAGGATACATTCACTCCTTCTGGCCCATTTAGGGCATCAGGACAAGTCTAATAAAAAAGGCACCCACCTCCCGTCCTACCCTTCTAGCACCCATTCCTGTCTCCACAATTAGCTTGGTAGCCGGGCTTGTTCTTCGTGCCGGTGCAGCGTGTTCACTTGCACTGACATGGTTTCCTACTGCCTCGAAGGAAAAGGTTAAGAACTAAAAGAAGCTCTGCCATCATCCACAAGGCATGAGGAGCCCGGTGCTGCTCCTGCCCTGCAGAATTCCAGCACCTGATGGACTGGACCTTGCGGCCTTCCGTGAAAGGTAATCCAGCTCCAGGGAATTATAAATACCCTTTGGTGAGGCAGATGGGGAGCGTGGTAGGACAGAACACGGTATGTCCCTGTGAGTTGGTTCAGAAACAAGTGTTGTGAGCCTGTTCTTGAACTAAATTAAAGTTGGTGTAAAATGCAATGCACCGATAAGCAAACCTTGGCAATTTGGATGTGGAAGGCGTCCCGTGCTCAGAAATGTTCAATCACTGCTTGTGGTTTCATTGTGTGGATGCAACAGATGAAAAGATGAGGCAGATCATGTTAGAGGATAATAATCAATCAATAAAAAAATAAATCAATGAAAAAATTCATCAGTAAAATGAAGAAGGTCTGCAGGAAATGGGGATTACTCTGTCTTTCCCCTTTCTTGGCTAGGTTCAGTCTTCTGTGCTCTTTGTAGAAGACCATTTGGAGACAGTGTGATGCCTCACCTACTGAGGTGGATTTAAATCTTAATGTCCACGTCTCTAGCTAGGATTATGAAATGTGCTATTTCTTTTTGACATTTGAATGCAAGGGTGTCTGCATTCTGCTGTCCAAAGTTTTGATTTAAATGCAGCTGAATATTCCAGAAAGAGGAAGAAAGAAGACTGGTGTGATGCAACAGTCCACATTCAAGGCAGTAGTGCCAAGCTTTGATGAGGGAATCCACCTGAAGGAGGCTAACATTGTGCAATGCCCTGAGAGGACCCACGCAAACCAGAAACTACACTGACCTTCCTGTTGATTGTACTCTTTAGACCTTTTCTTCTGTGCTGCCACTAGCCAGAAGGAGCAATGCTAAACCACCCCTGCAAATGGTGAGACATTGGCTTCTCATTTCACAGGGTTAGAAAGAGGGACAATATAAAACTGAAGTTTAGCTGCAAATATGCCATATCACAATGATATTTGTGAGAGCCTAACTGTTAGCACAAAGGTGTAGTGCTCATTTTAAGAACTCTTCCACAGTTCTTATAATTTTGCTGTGCTTGAGCCGTTCAGATGGACACCTGTAGGAAGCGTCTGAAACACAGCACGCAGGGTGACCTGTTTCACAGCCTTGGTCCACAACACACCCGTAATTTTCCACCTGAAACCCTCCTGCTGCTGGGAGGAGTTGGTGGGAGCGTGACTCATGGCAAGTGACTCATGGCCTGACTGCCCCACTGGGATAAAATCTCTGCAGAGAGGGTTTGAAGGATTACCTGCTTTTGATCACATGGGCTCACGTGGAGGCTTGTTTCCATCCTCCTGTTTGCTGACAGGCATCTCATTTTGAGGCAGCTGCTCACGTTCTGCTCATGGCCTTTGCAGTGATGTTAGCAGAAGGATCCCTGCGAGATGTATTTACACTGTAACACACTGCAGCTAGGTTTAGGTTTAGTATCAAGTAGTTTGGGTTCTATGTTTTATTCTCTGAAGCGACACCAAAAACATGACTGTTGAATTATTTGGAAGTATTCTGTTTCTGAAGTCTGTCTGTTGGGTTCTGCTCCTGACTGGAGCACCCACAGCAGTTTGGGCACAGGCCCAGCTTGCACTAGTGCAAAACTGTCTGGCAGAGAACAGATGTCTTGACGTGGATATGAATTATTTTTTCACTGATTTTTTCACTCCTTTCCTCACTGGCAGGGTAGCAGAAAGGCACAATGCCACAAGGAAGAAGCAAATGGATCAGTTCTAATTAGCATGACAGCGCTGACGAGGATGAAACTTTGTGCTGGCAAAATGGGGCTGTATTAACTTTGCACTGATTTATTCCAAATTTGAGCACTGTTTGTCCTCATGCAAGCAAGGAGGAAGTGGAGAATTATACTTAATATTCATTTTCAGTGTTGCAGTTAATTGCAAAGTTCTCTGAAATATGAATATATTTCCTTTCCTAGTGTTTCCCCTTCCATTAAACTATACCATTGATTTCTCATTGATTTTGACTAAAAAAGGCCGTTCTTCACAGCAACGTTGTCTTCCCTTTTTAGTTGAATTGATTGCGCATTAATGCTAATTTGTAATTTTACCGATGCATTCCATGTTGCATTTAGCTGTTGTTGCATCTTAAATCATTCAGCACTCTGTTTATCTGTATATAATATCTTTTCCTCAGCCTGATTCAGACTTGCAGAAGGCATTTATGTTTATTAGATAGCTGAGATGAACATTTTTGTTCTTTCTCGTCTAGTAGGAGACAGAGAGTGTGAGAGAGAGTGTATGAAAAAATAATATGCTCAGTACAGCTCAACTCTTTGAAAGGGTAGATAACAGCAGGACAAAGGGAAATGGTTTGAAGTTGAGGGAGGGAAGATTTGGGTTGGGTATCAGGGGAAGTTCTTTGTTGTGAGAGCAGTGAGGTGCTGGAACAGCTGCCCAGAGAGGCTATGGATGCCCCGTCCATCCCTGGAGGTGTTCAAGGCCAGGTTGGATGGGGCCCTGGGCAGTTTGGTCTAGTATTAAGTGGGGAGGTTGGTGGCCCTGCATGTGGCAGGGTTGGTGGGATTCATGATCCTTGAGGTCCCTTCCAACCCAAATCATTCTGTGATTCTATGGTACAGATTTTTAAATAACAAAAAATTGTACGAGGTTAAGTGATCCAGTTTACAGCAGGGGAGGAAAACAGCCACTGTGAAAGCTTTGGTAAAGGAGAAATCCCTTCAGAAGAAAATAAACAGTTGCAAGGATTGTATGGTGAAGAAGTTACTCATTTCCAGTCTGTGGCAGTGGAATGGCAATATATGCATGCAGCTTCTTTTCATTAAATGATATTGTTGGCTTCTTAGGCAAATGTGTTTTGTTTAGAAGTGTGGTCCCAGGTTTCAAATATTACCTCAGACATCTGTGATTAAATGAGGAATTCTAAGGTCCTTATTTCCTTAGCTGAAGTTAAATATTGTGGCCCCATAAACTTGGGCAGTCTCTGTTATGCAGTGTGAGCAGTGCTCTGATTTACCGTCACTCATGAAAGCATCCCAGTTCTCATTTGGTCTCATTTGGTGTTGTTTTGTAGCTTGAAAGATGCACTGAGACATAAAACCAGGAGGCTTTACATTGTGTTTGTTTTCCAAGAAAGAGCCTCCCTGTGCTGCAGGATGCAGTGTGTTCTGTGGCCTTGGGATGCACAGAGCTAAAACTCCTCTACAAGGAGCAAGCAATTGACTGCAGCCAGAGCCCCTCCTGCCCTCATGTCTGTGTGAGTAGCCCCTGCTCTGTGCCACCAAAGACTCCTGCAGGCAGGCAGCCTGTGGCTGGCTTGACTTGCCAACCTGAGCTCTGTTTGAGCAGTAGGGTCGTATCTGTAGGGTGAGGATTAATCAGGGAAGCAAAGGAAGGCAAAGCACCTGAGCAGAGCGAGGCTTGTAGAACTTGTGAAGATGAGGAAATCTCTACTATTTTTTTGAGGTTGATAGCCTCCCTGAGAGCAGACAGCAAGACTCTGTTGGCTCAGGAAGCCATGGTGTGCACAGAACGTTTGTGGTACCCAGGAGGGCATGGTGTGCAGCAGCGCTGTGGTGAAGAAAGCACTCACTGAGCCTGGCAGCAAGCACACAGCTTGTCTTGGTGTGCCAGTGACCGCAGCTCAGAGAAGGAGGGGGTTGTTCTTCACTTTGTTCAAGCAGTTTGACCTCTTAGGGCCACAATGAAGGGGAAAGTGCAAGCCAGAGGCTGGTTCCAAAAGTGACATGCTTTCTTTTCCATGCTTCAGTAGTCAAAGGTTCTCACCTTTGGGATAGCAGCATGTCCTGGTCCCCTCTGAGCTCCTGCAAGGATAGGAGCTGCTGCCTCACTCAGGAGCAGGTGCTTTACTGTTTCCTCCTTGAGGAAGAAGCAAGGTGTCCTGGCATTCAGAATGCACAGTGTCCATTGCCTGTGCCATACAGCAAGCTGCAAGGCAGTCATCCATACCTGCCATTCAGGAGCTCCACAAAAATGCAGAAGCCAGCAGCAAACAAGGAGAAAAGAGTAGAAAGAATGTAAGAATAAACTTTCGATTAACTGAACAAGTGAATCAAACCCTTTGCCTCTGATCTTTGACAGAAAGGTAGAATAAATTGGGTGGAGACGTGGAATATAAACCTAGACATCTGGAAGGCACTGGATCCTCCAGTAGAGCAATCTGGGTGCTGACATAGGTGCAAGTCAGGCTTAATGTGCCTTACTTTCACTATTTAGCCCTGAGAAAGTTCCTGTTCTCAAAAGTTCCGTTGGGTGTCACCTTCCAGCTGAGTCAATGTAAGTAACAGTGGCTGCACAGGGATTGCTCTTCTGCTCATCAGTCTTGTGCAGAATTAGTTAAAAATTAAAAAAAAAAAGTGAAGCATTTTTCCTGAAAGAAGACATTCCCAAAGAATGGATGACCTATTTTTTGCTTTCTTTAAAACAGTTTCAGTGGTGTGAAGGGAGCTGTAGTGATGGGCAGGCCAAGGCAGTCTCATCCTGGGCCTGTGGACTTCACTCGAGGTAAGTCACTCCCATGCTTGGCTGTCATTGTGCAGTCTGGGCTGTGTGATAACAGTGTGAAACATGCAGTGTTGAGATGAGAATGGCTCTTCAGCCGTGCCCTTCAGTGCCTTTTCTGATGGGCTCAGCAGTACCGTGGGGCACTTACTGGCTGCAGGCTTGGGGCGAGCTGTGGCTGGGGGAGATCGATGAGTGTTTCCAGTGTGATGCAGTGCATACACAGCTCCTGTGCCAGTCCTGGCCCTGCACGGGGGCTGGCTGGAAGGAGACTCTACGGAGTGCCCTAAAAATATCCGAGTGTCACGCAGGGTAGGATGGTGGGGATGCCCAGGGCTCTCTTGTCCCTTACTCTGTGTGCTGGAGGACTTGGCTTTGGCTGCTGTCTCTTGCTTTGTTCTGTGTCTGTGTTTGTCGTAGCGGGTTTAGTGAACGTGCTTCCCTTCAAGTTTTTTCTTGTTGGCATGACAGTGAAGTAAAGAGATGTGGATAAAGTGCAGCTGTTCTTTTCAAAGCATATGTCTGTGCACAGGAGAACTTGAGGTTCCGGCAAAGCGTCACAAGATCTATGAAATACTGTTGCTATAGAGTAACTTCCGTTGAACAGCAGCTGATTGTGTTCAGCTGGCTGAGGAGACAGCAGTTAGCATCAAGGAGCAAAAAAAAACCCAACAAAACAATCCTAAAACAACAATCCAAGTGAAAGCTAATTGTATCTCCAAAAACTTTGAGCATATCTCTGTGTTTGGCTGTTATTCTTTATTTATTATTATTATTATTATTTTTTCTACATTTAGTAAATCTTTTAGTGAACACGTTTCCCCTTGATTCTCAAAAAGCTCTCAGGTTTTAACAAATCGTGTGTGCATGTGTGTGGGTTAAAAAAAAAATAAAAATGATAGCATGTTCTCTTGAGAATGTCGTTTATACATTTAAGCTGTAATAGTCAGGCAGTCTTGAGTAGCTTGTAGCTTATAAAAGTGGCATAAATATCTCATGATAGGAAGTTAAGAAGCTTGAGCTCTTGAGACTGCAGAACTCCATGTGACCTGGATGGATTTGTGTGTGACAAGCTGAAGAAATGGGCCTTCTGGCTCCAGGTGACTTCTCAGGATTGGCTAGTGAGCGTTCCTCCTCCTCTCGGAATTTAGACATTTCAGGTTAAAACTTATTTAACATTAACTAATTTTAAGAAGAAAGGACCATTGCTATCCTTGCTGAATGCCAAAAGTACAGCCAGAGCAGAAATAATCACATCTCATCAAGGCTACGTGCTGCAGCTCAGTAAGTTCCCATCAAACCCACCTTTTCTATAGATGGCTTTTTCTTCCCTGACTTCTCCTTTCTGAAGGCTTGGTTAGGTAGGAGACTATGCAGCTGAACTCATCAGACCTGGTTTCTCGGAAGAGAACAAGACATGCTTCAGAAAGAAGGGCAAAAGCTCTTTCCATTGCCAGCAGTGTGTTCATCCCACCTCCTCCATGACTGCTTGCAGACTGCAAAGCTGAAGTTCCCTCTGCACCCTCTGAAGGGAGCCTAACGTGGCGTTGAAGCCAGTTGCCTTTCCCCTGGATGAAGGGTCAGGGATCCAGCACAAGTTCTCCCCACTGACTGGTTTTTGCTCTGGCAATAGCACAGAATTCCCTGTTACTGTCGGTAGCGTTTCATTCCCGGAGACCTCTGTGATCTGCAAGTACCTCGTGGCAGGTGAGGGGAAAGGGAACATGCCTTGTGATGTTGTGATGAGCCAAAGCAGTGGTGAAAACAGCCCTTCAAGTCTTTCACGCCGATAGCACTGGGTAATATCCTGTGTCAGCCAGCTAACCTGACCTCCACGGTGGTTGCCTGCTAAGTCCAGGCTGCCTTCAGAGCCTCAGAGCTGGGGGTGCTGGCTGTTTTAAGGCTTTGGCACAGAGTTGCTTGTTTTATCCTAGATAAGAGAGGTTGAGACACAGACAAAGGCATTCATTGTGGCGTTTTTGTTGCATAGTGATTTCTGATGGCCAGAAACAGCCCTGAGTAGGGTACTGTTGTTTCACATATGGCTAGAAAAGCATATAGCTTTCTCCAAGGACACTGGTGTTGCCAAGTTACCCAGCTCCAAGTCACCCTGTTGCAGAGCACTGCATATGGGACCATACACGGAAATCACTGCTATATTGAAGGCAGTACAAAATAAGAGGTGCTTGTTTAGCAGTGCGTCATGGAGACATGTAGCAACATTTTCTGAGAACTCACGTTGGCTCAAGTAGTATCAAAGGGGAATTCAGCCTGTGGTTGTAACCTGTGCCAGGGGTTCCCAGGTTTATGTCGCGCTGGTAGCAGCAATAGCAACCGTGGGCATAAGCAGCAGTCATTGTTATCATTGCTGGAGCCAAGGGTGGATCATGAGACAGTGGTCACTACAGACGTGCTGTTTCATGCCTATAGGAAGACATGCCTCTAATTTCTCCTGTGTAGCCTTTGGTCGCGTGCTTTCATAATCACCAACCTACCATCGTCCTCCCCAGCAGGACCCCTGCTCCCTGTCCCAAGTCGAGACCCGCACTTCACCCTTCATTTACTGAACCCCATCTCCATCTCCTGTGCTCATGGAGATGTTGGCACCAGGGCTGTGGCAGTTCTTCCCTCAGTGATTTCAGTACCACAGCTTAGCTGCTCATAAACACGTTAAGATCTCTGCTCTCTGGGATAGCCCTTGTTTCACTGCAGCGGCTGCATCCAGCAAAGAGATGTTCCCTGAAAATAACAATAACATTAAAAAAGCTGAGGGTTTTACACAGACCTTTGAGGTAAGATTAACTCAGGAGGCCAGTCCATTGCTGAGAGGCACTAACCGCTGAGTGCCAGAAATGTATTCTTTGTGAACTGCACTGTGTTAGTAAAGAATTAATTGATGAAGTATCAGAACAGTCCAGGGTAAAATGTCATATGTGTATGGAAAAGATGGTGATGAATGGGAAACTTCAAAATAAATAAAGCTGTGTTGCCTTTTTCTGGTGTTCCTAGTGCCGTTTTGTTCTTCAGCAGCTTGATTTGGACTATACAGATGAGCTGACTCTAGAATTGAAGTAGAACAGTGGGCAGACACTGATGTAGATGTAGCAGCTCTAATAGCCTGCTTGTGTTTAACCAAGCTAAAGACAATTTCAGTGAGGGCATTTAAATATTTTCAGAAAATACAGTAAAGCAATTACATTTTAAACAGGAAAGTCCCATTCCCTTGTGCTAGAGCAAGACCAGATCTTTCCAGATGATCTACATCAGAAGTGTGGTCTCCTGACAGCTGTTAGTGCACGGCTGACCAGGCTTGAGGACAGTACTCAAGTGAAGGACTGTTTGCTGCAACGCAGGCTCCTCAGAAAAACCCCTGCAGCTTCACAATACCGTAGGATGAGTATCTTGGGTGCCTTTGTGATAAAGTAATCCTTATCTACTCTTCCTGAAGCTGCTCACAGTGCATGATGCTCAGCAGTCCTACTTCCAAAGATAGAGTAGTGGAATATTCTTCCCTATTTTCTTTTTCATCTTCGTAAGGTTATCTTTGTTAATGAAGGCAACCAAGCCAGAGAACAGCAATGTTCTAGTAAATGAGGGTAAGTGGCAGCCCAAAAGTACATGAAGAAGTGAACTGAAACCTAACAGATAAAGGGGACATGTGCTGTGCGGCGTGCTCTGAGTGTGAGTGAATGAGTACAGCTTCTGCAGTACACAACTGCTTGCAGAGGGAATCGGGCGCTGTATCTTCTGCTGTACTTAACTGTGGTGAATTAAAGCATCGAGGGAAAGTCCCGCCTCTGGCCACTGTGGTTTTGATAGTTTAGAGTCAGACTACAGTGTCACCAGACATGGCCTCATTTCTCCACTTACATCATTAGTTTAAAAGAAAAAAAAACAACAACCATACGACAAAATTCCCACAGAGCCACTTGAAAATAGTTACTGATTCAGTTAAAAACAGCTGTATGATTCCATATTATTGGCTAGATTGCCTGTGAGCGTGGCCTGCCATCTGGAAGCCAAGGAAGCCAGAAGGACACCAGGGAACCCTAGGCATATTCTGTGATGTGCTGTATTCTTTAGGACTTGTCTTTGGGAATTCTTGTGTGAAAATGGCAAGGTAAGAGAGAGAGGACAGGGGAAAACAAAAAAGTCAATGTCCCAGCTCGAGGTAAGCCTTCAGAAGAATCTCTTCTTTGATTACACGTTGTGAATTTTCTTTGTTTTTCACTTTGTTTTTGAAGTCTTGGGTACTGTCAGATGTGGGTGAGGAGCTGCCTGGATCATAGCGTTTCTCCTGTTTGGCAAATTGAGAAGGCAACTTCTGAGTTAAACTGATTTTTATGGTTAATTCTGAGTACCTAGGCTTAAACGTCAGACCAGTAATTTGCCTAGTGAGACTCAAACTCAGTTGCTCTCTGCCTGTTCCTACCGTTCTCCACTACCAGAAAATGAAGTTCTTCAGGGAATAACCATGACAAATCACTTCCTGCTGTGACGCAGGAAGATCTGGGTTTCTGAGAATACCTCTGAAAGGAGCAGGCGTGGAGCGAAAGCTGTAGGCAGAATGCACTGGGGCCAGAAGTGTTCCCGTGGTGAGAGCTGTGACAGCCCCAGTTCACTGGGCCCAGAGGTCTTCAGCTGGGTGCAGGAATCCCTTGTGGTTGGGGCTCAGCCTGGTTTTGGTTTTGTCCACAGAAGTTTATTCAGGTGCCAGGAGGGAGCAATTAGACCAAGCGCTTAATGGAATGCCGAAAGCAGCAATTCCTTATAGGGTGGCCTATCTAGGACTGATCCTAGAAGCTAAAGAGCTGTTCATTATGCACTGTTGCTTGTCTGACTCTTCTCCATTGGGAGTGAAGGATTTCAGAGCTGGTTTGGAAGCTGGTGGTATCTGCAAGATGGCCACCTTCCTTAAAGAAAATCTAAACAAACAGGTTTTTCAGACTAGTAATGTAACATAATTTATCCAGAGCGAAGGGATTTTTTGTCTGGAGTTTGGTGAGTGTTTTACATGAATGCTAGAATCAGGCATTCTTCAAGAACAGCGCATTGTTTGGAAAAGAACTGTGACTGTGCCCTCAGGAAAGGGATGATCGCTGTTCAGTGGTGAAGACAGCATTAGGAGCAAAAAAGCAAAAGCAGTGTGGAGGGGGAGGGAGAATGGGTAGCAGTTAATATAAATTAGAAATGAAGTGCAGAAAACTGGAAATAAAAAGGGAAATGTGAAATTATCCTCGGCTGCTATCTTCAAGGACATTATAGAATTTAAACAATCTGCCTGAAACAGAAAATTGTGTAAGGCCTCTTTGAAATGGAAATGGTGCAATTGTTAATGAAGATGAAAATTAGCAGAAGCTTTTAGCAAGTATGTCTGATCTGTTTTTGGATGACAGCAGAATAATGTACTTGAATCACAGGAGGACAATGCATTAATTTCTAAATTATTAGGCCACCAGGAAAAGGTATTATAAAACACTGACAAAGAAGTACTTCAGAAGGAGCCTGTTGATGACTTGCAGATGAGAGCCTCGGCAGTAATACCAAGAGCACAGGTGGTTTGCAAGTGGCAATTTTGAATACTGGGACAGCTGGGACACTGGGCTGCAGTATGCCAGAAGGGAAAGTGGAGGGCTGGAGCAAAGCCATCGTGGAGAGCTCAGAGCAAGGGCTTCTTCCCTGGTCCGTGGGTCCCTGCAGGCTCAGGGTGCGGCCCTGGATGGCAGGATCCCTCGGTGCATCTCCTGGGCTTAGGGCTGCTGGCGGATGCTGCAGCACAGAGTAATGCTGCTGCTGTGGTAGGAACTGCTGCATTGCAGCCTCTGAGGTTGGAAAGAAGCTCTGCATCCAGAAAGGCCCTGAAGTGCTGCAGGTTTGAGGTGGAAGGGAGCTGGCTGAGATTTGAAGCCACCATCCCTCAAAGGAGTGTTGGTTTGGGGTTAACTGCCTGGGGAAGGCGCCAGCACATTGGTTTGCTTGGCTATTCTGTTCACTTGTGCCTTGAACTCCTGTGTACATAGGAATTAATTTCCTTGGGAAACATTATGAATGGTGATGACAGTGCTCACACGAATTCTCTTTGTGACTGGCAGGGAAGGGAATGCAGAGCCTGCACAGCACTAAGGCTGCTGTTAAAAATGGTGCTTTGGGTGCTGAGCCTCTGCACTCACCATGACAGCACTCAGCTGTAGGGCTTGGGTGCTCCAGAGGCAGTGTGCCTGTGGGCTGAGGGAGTTTTCCCACCTGTGCACCCCCTCCAAGTAAGGAGGATTTAGAAGATAAAGCAGAGGACAGACTACATGCTGGCTATGCCTCCACTGGGGCACCACTGGGCTGGCTCTCATTTCCCAGCCCTGGAGCTCCTTGCTGCTGGAGCATTTGCAGCAGGGAGAAGCCTGCTGGAAGGAGCAGCATGCCTTTGGGGTGGGAAGAAGACAAGGCCAAGGGTGAGGTATTCAGTTCTCATACTGATGCAGCGTTGAATTGCATGGCAGAAAATATTTACCATCTGGGTGGCCCCCCGCTTGCCCACCAGTTCCATCTCACAACTCTGCCTTCGAGGCAGCCCTGCCTCCTTGGCTCTTTGTGGTGAGGGGGCTCACCGCAGCAGCAGAAGGGGTAATTCCACTTCATTTGTTAGTATTGGCTTGATAGGAAGGTAATTTGGCTTTTCTTAAAACATTGGAGCCACTTGTGTGTTTCCTTGAATTGCATTTGACGTGTATTTTTCAAATGCACTTATGTCTCCAGTGAGTGTTTCGTAATTTAAGAATAAATGATTTCTTCTCATTTTATTTCTAGGAAATGCTCCTATCTGTGAATCTCAGAGAGGCTCTTGGGTTGTTAGGCTGACTTCGAGGTTTCTGCAGTCTTTGCTCTTTGCCATTAGCATTACTATTAGTCACTGTTTGCTATGAATGAGACACTAGGCCCAATATGTTTTTTTCTTGCTGTCAAGCTGATACCTTGAATAACGATGTGAAAGCAATATTCATTATTAGATTATTGGAGGAAATGGAATTAGAAATGGGATTCAAAATGGGGTAATTAATATTAATGGCAGCTTTATTATGCCATAATGTTTTGCAGAAGTGCACTGAGAAGGTTCTGCACCATACAAGACACACTTTCCTTGATGTGGCTTTGTATAATCGATTCTAAATACCAGGAGCTCAGAGTGAGTAATTACTAATTGGGAGCACAGCACTGCAGGAGGAGCCAGCTGTCCCTTCCCTCCCAGCTGCCTCTCCTCGGGGTGAATCGCAGTCACAGCGCCTGCATTATGCTCCTGTGAGCTGCTACCCATATCCTATTTCTCCCTTGATTTTTCCCCTTCTCTGTCCTCTCTTCACCTGCTGCTGCCTATGCTAGCCAGGGATGAGAATGCAGCATGTGGAAGCAGTGCGGGGCTCAGAGTTTTGCCTTGCCTGTCCTGCTCTGGTGCCTGTCTTATGTTATGCAGGAGAAACGTGCCAAGAGGAGATGGTGTGGGAAGTAAACTCAACCTGAAGACAACTTTGGCAAAAGCCATTAGGAGGATGTTCCCAGGGCCCTGCTCTGTGCATGACAGGCCGGTTGTCTGTTGGCCGTGAGGTTGAGCAGGGGAGGTGTGAATGTACAAGTGACCTCTGCAAGAGATTGCCAAAGCTAGGAAGTGCGGCTCCAAGATGAATTTTAGGCTGCCTTCCTCCAACTTAGCACTTCATCAGTGTCTGTGCAGGGTCCTGACTGACACTGTGAGGTCTGTGGTGCTGACATTGTAGAAATAAGTAGAAATGAAGCTTGCTTTCATTCACCATCAGCTGCAAGCTTTGGCAGCTTCTGAAGTGTTACAACACTTCGTAAATGTCTATTTCTGCCTACAGAATATTTTCTTTGTCGTATTCCTCTGGCAGTTCTTAGGTTAGAATGAGGAAAGGGGATTTTCCTAATAGCAATGTGAAAACTGGTGACAGATAACTCGTTTTTTTTATTTTATATTTTATATTCATTCATATTTTATATTCATATTCATATTTTATTTTATAATCTTATATTCATATATATCCTTACAGTGAAAAATAGATTTTAAATCCCCACTATCAGTACAAGCTGGGGGATGAAAGAATGGAGCACAGCCCTGCTGAAAAGGACTTGGGGGTGCTGTTGGATGGCAGCTGGACATGAGCCAGCAATGTGCCTTCCCGGCCCAGAAAGCCAACCATACCCTGGGCTGCATCCACAGCAGCATGGCCAGCAGGGCAGGAAGCTGATCTGCCCCTCTGCTCTGTGCACTGAGGCCTCATCTGAAGTGCTGCATCCAGATGGAGAGTCCTCAGTACAGGACAGATGTGGGCAAATGACCCAAGGGATGGAGCACCTCTCTACGAGGACAGGCTGAGAGCTGGGGCTGTGCAGGTGGAGAAGAGAAGGCTGTGGGGAGAGCTGAGAGCGGCCATTCGGTACCCAAAGGGGCTGCAAGAAAGAGGGGGACATACTCTTTAGCAGGGTCTGTTGTGACAGGAAAAGGGAAAATGGTTTCAAGCTAAATGAGGAGAGATTTAGATTTGGATATAAGGGAAAAGTTCTTTACAATAGGGGTAGTGAAGTACTGGCACAGGTTGGCCAAAGGGGAGGTGGAGGCCCCATCCCTGGAGACACTCGAGGTCTGGCTGGATGAGGCTCTGAGCACCTATTGGAGCTGTAGGTGTCCCTGTTTGTCGCAGAGGAGTTGGGCTAGATGGCCACTAAAGATCCCTTCCAACTCCAGTTATTCTAATTAAGGAGAGGACAGGAAATGGAGACCACTCATTTCTCTTCTAAGACCCACCAGTAGTGAATGTGAAGGATAGCAGTGCTGTGGGCTCCTGCCTCTTCTTCTTGCTTTGCTGTTTGGTGGTGCCATGCTGATCACTGCCCATTGTATGCACTTTGCAGTCTGTATGCTGGCTCTGTCTTTCTGTCACTCCCTTCTATACCTGTTGTTGCTCACAAAGTCATGGGCAGAAATAGGGCTTCAGGCCTGTCATTTCCCCATCCACGAAGGAAGGGAGCCAGGGACGTTTGTACACCACAGTGACTTACAGATCTCCGGAGTTGCAGTTCCTCAGTAATGCCTTATGTTTGAGCAGTGCCCTGTGGAGTGTTGTGATCCCTGGGCTGCTGAGCTGCTCTGCAGCTACATTGAACTCAAACAACGGTGCATTCAGTTGGTCACAGTGCATGTTTGGACTTCAGACTCACGGTGGTTTCCTTCTGTCCTTCTGGGCTGATTACCACGCATTCCTTTCTTTTAATTTCAGCCTTCTGCAGTTCTGGGAAAAGGTCCTTGATTAAGTACTGAGAAACCGGTCTATTTGCGAGTCTAATTTGGTTGCTTTAGTTACATTACTGTATGCTAAATATAGGAAGGCACCGAGCAAATCCCAGTTCCTGGGCTGAACAGGGTGTTCAAGAGCCTTGTTCACATTTAAATCATGTGGCTTGGGCCGCTGTTTAATTAGAGCTAATGAGCCAATTTCTCACATATTGTAAATCAGCACATCTACGTTGATTTATGGGAGAGTAGCAGTTTTGTACAGCTAAAAATGAGACCAGTGCTCAACTCCGGGCTTCTTGCTTCTAGTTGAAGGCCGCGAAGATGAATGGCATGGCATTAGAAATCCCAGAGAGACAGCAGAGTTCTTTGGTCTCATAGCTGGTATCCGAGAACCTAGAGATCAGCACGTGAAGAGGTTTGAAGTCTGAAAGCTGGTCCTGTGGTTTGCTGCAGACTCTGCTGCATTCTGTGCTATTCCTTGTGTTTGTTTTTGGTTTTGTTTTTTTGTAATCCTGAAATCCACAGAAGATAATGATGAAGTCTGCTTGTCTTCTAAGCATGTGCCTGCAGCCTTGGCATTGCAGGGGACTTCAAACTGCTGTGTAATCATGCAGGACTACATTTTCTTTCTGTTCAGCAGGTGGAAGAAAAAAAAAAAAAAGCACCAAAAAGAAAATAGCAAGCCACAGCATTTTAAGTGCATGTAAGACTTGTAATAGGTGAGAGACTGATTGTGCTGGAGACAAGTCTTATCTGTGGCACAACTACTGCATATCTCAGGGAACAGCTTCTCCTACAGTGCCTTGGTGGCAGCAAGCCATGGCCCTGGCCTAGGGTGACCACTGGTAGGGCTGAGCTGCCATGTGCCCTTCTATCCCCTGCCTGCTGGCCAAGCTGCACCCAGCATGGGGCCCACCAGCACAGCATGTGTGGGCTTGCCTTGGTTTTTCATCTGGATGGAAGATGGTGAAATTTCATCCAGCTGAGCTGCTGACTGCAAGGTTTGCAGCAGGTTTTCTCCAAACTCTGTTCACCACTCAGTGCTGCCGTCTTTATTTGGAGAGCAGCTTGTGGGGAACCACGAAGCCAGCTCTGACTGAATCCTGTTTTCCTATTTTTGTATGTGTACCTTGAGGCTATCCTTGCATTCCTCGCAGCTGGTGGCTGCTCTGGTTCCCTGAATCTCATTCAGAGTGCTGCACCTACAAGCCAGATACTTGTCATCTGTAAAAGATGTTTGTTTCCATGGAAGAATAGCAGTGAGATGACTGTCTGCTCCTTTCACAGTCAGCCAGGCTGGGAGAGGTCCAAGTATCCAAGCAGCCCTTGGAATTCATATTGCATGAAGATAAAGTAGCCAAAAATAGTTTCCGTGGACTGAATGGTTCTGTAGCTTTCTGTGTTTATCTAACAAAAATGTTAGGAAGTACAGTAGGTCATGCACTAAACTGAGTAAAATCATGGGGCACATCCGAGCTCGTGAAGATGAGCTTATCATTTATTTATTTGATTTACTTAACCTCTCTCTGCTTGAAAATTGCCTGCAGTTTTCATGCATTGCTGTTATGCTTATTTGATAAAAGGAAAAACCAACGTAGCTGTACCCTGAGGAATTAGAGATGCTGAAAGAGGCTACTGGGGAGGGGAGGAGGGAGAGGCAAGCTTGCACAGCTCTGCCAGAGCCTTATTTTTTCCTGCCTTCCAAGAACAGGGCTGTGTTCCATCCCCTGCCGCCCCCTCAGCTGGTGCTGGGAAGAGTAGCTGTGTTTAGCTCACTGTTCCTGGAAGTCGCTGAGACACCGAGCATCGAGAAACCAGCATTTTCTGTAGCAGGATCTGTCTGAATGGAAAAGATGAGCTGATCTTCAGCCCTTGTTTGCTCGCCTGAGTTAACCCTCACTGCTCCAGAAGAGGCTGTGTGTGCTTTAGCTGTGATCATTTGGAAGGGAACAAAGGCTGCCTGCATTCATTGCAGCCAGGTGTTTGGAAGCCAGTCTGGCAGGTGATGTGACATCATACCCTTCATGTATCCCAGGTTCAGTAGATTTATACTGGGACCACCTTCTGTTCTTTATTCCTGCCTTGAAGAGCTGAAGCAGCAGCAGCTTTTCAGCCAGCTCACTGTGCTGGTGGCCGCCTCCTGCCCAGGCTGAGGGAGGTGCCTTTTGGTATTCCAGGAACTTCCCAGCCACAGGCTCCCCCGAAATCATCCTGATTAAAGTATACCATGACAGGGTAATTGCAGCATTGTGCTGGTGCTCAAAATGTTTGTCACTGTGTGCTTCCAGTGCCACATGAAGATGCTGTGAGCCATAGGGCAAAATCCCTTCCATTCAGTGAAATCATTTACATGGGGTCTGTGTTTGTTCTATGGATAGGAGGAAGAGCTGCAGTTAATAATCTTGTAATTGGCCATATTGGCTTCTGGTTCTTGCTGTGTGATTGCAACCAAGCACTGTTTTCTGGTGCCTCAGTGTAGTGTGGGATGCAGTGGCTCTGTGGGGTTCCCAGGCAGCGCTCTCTGGGAACACCGACTATTACTGGGTCACTGGAAACACACTGGCTCATTTGCTTCTTTCTTCAGGCTGACTCAAAGCTGTTACTTCACAGCTGTGACTGTCTCAGCCATAGCCCCAGTGCCAAATTTAATGAGTCTGATGGCTGTGGTGGCCCTGATGGAACCCAGAAAGTAGTTTAAAGTGACCAGGATGTAACAGGTATAAATATTTCTGTTGCTATTTGCATGGATGCAGTTAGCCAAAGAGTAGTCTAGAGGTCTTTCTGCTGTGATGTGACTTTCCCTATTCAAGAGAGCAAGGAAATCCCTTCCTTTCCCTCTGTGCTTCAAATTGACTTGAATTTCCACTTGACATAGGTCATCAAGCTGCTTTTGGTCAGGCTGGAGGTTTTACACTTGCAGTCCAATTTGGAGGAGGTCTGCTTCCAATTTCAGCTCCTCAGTACGTTCATCCAGGACATAAACCTATTGTGAATGACAGCAAAGGCATCTGTCAAGGTACACACAAAGGAGGAGAGAATGAGTGGGGCTTGGGTAACCCAGGATGTCAAATTCTCTGTAGCTGCTGCTGGGTGCTGCACGCAATGAGCTGGCTTGATAAGATGGTCTTTGTGCCTAACCATAGTTTGTGGAAACTACTGATTCTCTGGGCACAGGAGGTGAAGGAAGAAGGGCTGAAGCACTGGGATCTGGCTGAAGCCCATGCTTTGCCCCCATCCTGCCCCCGAAGAAGTTCACAGCTGCTCAACTCCAGACTGCAGCAAAGAGGCAGCAGTGTGTAAGGGCTGTCCAGGAGTGTGCCCTCTTGGGAGGAAGCTGAGCCAATGGCCCTCCCTGTCTTCCCTTCTCTTCCGTGGGAGTGCTACAACTTGCTTGCCCGGATGAACAACAGCAGGGAGGTTCTCTGACTCGAGCATGTTTCCTGCAGAAGCACACTGTGTGGTGCCAGAGGCTGCCTGCCACCTCTGCTGTGTTCTGCGGAGCTGAAGGTGCTGCCACTCGCGGTTCTCTGCTCAGCCCTTCTCTTGCGTGTGGTCTCATTTTGGTTTGTGCAAATTCTTGCTGCAGCGTGGGAAGTTGCCAGAGCAGTGATGTTCGTGCTGCTGACGAGCCTGTAAAAGTTTTTGTTTGACTGCCTCAGTTCTTGGAATTGATGTAGGCCAAGCAGCATCTTGAAAAACAGTAACTAGAAAAATACTCTTCCACCTAATGCTTTGCTATTAGCACAGGTTCAAAGGAAAACCAGAGCCACTGCAAAAGACTGCAGGCATCCTGTGTGGTGAGGAGGTGTCAGCAGCTGAGTCAGGCTCACAGAATGTGGTTTAAACAAAAGCCCTGCTGGACACAGCCTTGGCCTTGTACCATGCCCATAAGATGGGAGAGTGCTTGCGGGGGCCAGAGTGACTAACCATGCTTACAAAGTGTGATACCAGGCTTCTGCCATTGCACCCTGGCCTTACAGATAAACACATACAGGAACACAATATCATTGTCCTATTTCTAAGGAACAGACTGATGGCAGCAAAATAAGGCAGTAGCGTATATGATCTCAGTGACCCTGTGACAGCCATCTCAGAATCTGGCAAAGCCTTCCTGCTAACCGGTTTTCCAACAGCCTTGAGTTTCTATGGATGAGGAATAAGAACTTTCCTTGACTTGGGCTCCTGTGATAAAAATGTTACTGCTATTAGTAGAAGCATCAGAATCAGGCTGCCTGCTCCTCAGCATGTAGTTGTTCTTCCTAGGCTTGGGGCCCTAGGACATTAGGTCACATGAGCTGTGACATTTGTCCTAGAAATACCAGCCACAAAACTTCAAGTACTCGTTATTATTTCCATTGCAGAGCCATTTAGCTTTTTGCAGTCTGGAGTGCATTTAACATTACAGGCGTATACTGTCCAGCAGCCCACACCTAGAAGCCTTGCATTCAATATCGTGGAGGCAGGCACAGGGAAAAGAGAGACCAGGAGCGTGGGGATGTGCAGTGGTTTGCCCCAGTACAGCTAGCCTATCAGGGCAGAAATGCAAACAGACTTTGGGGCTTCTGAGTCTCAGTCGGCACCTTTGCTGCACCACAGCTGGGGGTAAAGGTCAGAAATGGATGTGGTCACTTGGGGCTCGTAACCCAAACCAACAGCATGGCAGATTTGGAGCTGAAAGGTGGTGTGGTATTTCTATTGTGCACACACAGGACTCCGAAACAGTGCTTGAAATACAGTTTAGTTATTCTTCAAATGGACAAACCCCCCGTGTTCAAGCGTGAAGTTTTTCTGGGAAGAGCAGAGCAGTCCCCTCTTAAGAGTGCATTTTCTGTAGAAAGAGGCCTGCGTTTCCCTAACTCATGTCCTGTTTCTGGTGGCTTCGTGGCTTTTGACACTGAGCAGTTGGGCCAGGATCCTTTCTGACTGTGCAGTGGGATTTTTTGAAGGCCCATGCATGCTTCCATGCCAGCCCTGTCCATCTGGGGACAGTGAGTGCCTCTTTCTCAGCTCATCATAAGCAGCTGCAGCATGTGTGCAGGAGCAATGTAGTAGGCATGGTTGTGTCTCCAGGGAGCAGCAGGAGGGAGCATGGAAGCCCAGCTGGCATGTGTGTCTTGTGCAGTAGAAATTTCCAGATGCATCCTGAGGTGCTTTTGTCTCGAGTGCTGTACGAACACAGGCAGTGCTGGGCTCTGCCCAGGTACTGGTGGGGAGGCAGTGCGAGTGCTGGCTCTGCTTCGGCCTGTGTTCCTGGTAGGGAGCTGGTCCTGGATGGCTCACAGAGGGCTGTGTTGTCATGTTCCATCTGCCTGCCATAGGGCTCCGGGTGTTTTTCAGTATGAATACTACTGACTGGAGGCCCTAGTATTGTACACTTCAGCTCTGGTGTCTGCTGAGAACACAGAACGGAGGGCGGCCTCTTTCCCTCAGCACAGTGCTGCTTATGTTTCTCTGCTCCCTCAGGCCTTGTTTGATTTTTCTCTACCTTCCTCATCACTCCTAAGTGACTCTCCCCGTGACCTTTCTCCATTCTCCCTCTCCCCGCCTTGCTCTTCTTTTGAGCTTCCCTTGCTTGACCTGGCTTCTTCGTCCTGCTGTTATTTACCTCCATCTGCCCCTGGCCAGCCCACCTGACCACACACTGCCTCTTCCCCTCCTATTGCCATCACCTTCGCCCTCCTTTCCTTCTCAGATTTTCTCCTCTCTGCTTTTTAGCTGGTTCCTCTGTGGTTTTCAAACACTGAGGTCCCCGCTCTCTCCAAAAGAAGAACAAATAGACTAAACAAGAGGTTTCTGCCAGGTCCTTGCTGCGCTCTCGATAAGCTCGGTGCTTCTGTAGCTCCTCGCTCTGTCAGCTCGGGCAGGCAGCCCAGCATCCCCCCTCCCACGCGCTGAGCTCACAGGGAGCTGTCACACTTTATTCTAAGAAATCAGCTAGTGTACAGTACTCAGCAGAGGCACCCCTCCCCTGGGAGGATCAGCAGAATTAGGATGTGCAGCAAGCTATCTTGGGGATTGCACAATCTTATCACCTCCTCCAGGGTGTTGGGGAGCGGTGAGCACCGTGTGCTCTGAGTCACACTTCCCCTGCAATGGCTGCAGGTTTCCTGACTCACTTCCTCCCAGGACTTCTATTTCCTTACTTCTCTACACCAACATCTCAAGCAAAAAAGTGTGACAGAGATGGAGCAGTCAAGGCGGCTGTGGCCCTGAGCTGCCTGAGCTCCATGCCACTTGTCCTGTTTCAGGATGAATGTGATGTGTCACAGCATCTGGACACAAAGGCGCTGCTTGGTGCTGAGGAGGGTGAGAATTTTGTTTGGCTATGTGGCCATTTGGTGTGGTGTGAGAAATACTCCCCTGCCCATGCCTACAAATGGAGTGACATGAATGAGGCCCCTGGCTAACGCACAGCCTCTCCTGTGCCGTCCAAGCACAGGATGGGTGCTGGCAGGGATGGGAGCTGGCAGAGCATAAGAAGGCACAGTAAAGCTCCTGCCCTGTGGCCAGCTGCCTGCTGAAGGCAGATCTTTCAGTGGCCGTTACAGTCTTGAGAACTGCTTCTGGCTCCCTGTGGGTACTGTGTTTTGTTTGAGCCTCTGCCTTGATCATTCTCTCCCACGATGAGATAAGAATCTATGATTTTCTTTTCTTTTTCAGAAAGGATGATTCCCAGCCCTTGTGGTGACAGGGGAGAGCCTGGAAAGGATGACTTCCTCCAGACTCAGCAGCCTAAGGGCCAGAAGCAGCCCCTGCAGCCACTCCACCCTGACAGCCCTTCAGTCTATTGATTCCCAAGACCTGGCACAGGGTTCAGCCCCTCCGATGAGCCCTATGCTGTTCACCTGGATGGAGCAGGAGGGCCCTGCTGAGTTCCTGGAATAGCTGTCTCTTCAATACCAGGAAGTAGTTTTCCTGCATCGTAGCCTGATTTTAGACAGTGCTATGTGATATAAATTAACTTCACGTTGCTAGTCATCCCCAAGGCTCAATTCTTTCAAGCCTTTATGTTAGAGAAAGTGTCTCTGCATGAGGCCACAGGAAGTTCTGTGTATCTCCCCAGTGAACCCCCAGGCAGTGCTTGTTTCAGCCAGAGCTGCAGCCCAGCCTGGCGTTGTACTGCATGCAGGGCCCAGCTTGGCCCAGCAGCTGGCAGGCCCCGGCCTGGCACCAGGCATTACCCCTGGGCCTGCACTCAACAAATCGCCCGTCCTGCTCACCACAGGGCCAGCGGAAGGGAGCGGGCCTCTCCCTGGGGTTCAGTGGGACTTCCTGGAAGCACTGCAAGGAGCTTCCAAGAGCTGAAACATGACACATGGTTCTGTGCATGTGTGTTAAGAGTCTGGCTGAAAGATGGAGGGAGCGTGGTTCCATGGGCCTCAAAGAGCCTCCCCCTCACAGCTCTGCCGTGCAGCGTTGGGTTGGCTGGGCTTGGATGGGGTGTCTCAGAGACTGGACACAGGCTGGTTCTTTGCGAAGCGTGGCTTTCTGTGTGGCATAGGGTAAGCAGGCTCTGCTGGGGTGCCGGTAGCTTGCATTCTCTGCTTCACAAATTAATGCTTTACTAGGAATTAAGGATATCGAGTCTGTCCTTCAGACAGCAAAGATGATGGAAAGGTCTTTTTTTCATATTTTTTTTCCACTAGCAGAAGCATATGCTGCTCATCTCGTTACTGCTAATAGCCCAGGAATGCTGCATCCCAGCAGCAATGGCCCTGTGCCTCACTCAGCAGGTAACAGCCCTGTTGTGCACTTGGATATGGACACATGAAGCCAGCAGCAGTACTCATGCAAAAATCATGAGTTTAAGCACTAGTTTGAGAATCCTGCAAACAGGGAAGATATGGAAAGTCCCCAGCTTTAAGCTTTCAAAAGGGAAGAAAAGGAGAGCCTGCAGCCCAGCTGTGTGGGGAGGGGCTCTTGGACTGCTGGAAAAGAGGGAGGTGGGCCTGGCAGCCTGGACAGCAGGGGAATAGGGGGGCACCACTGGGAATTAGCTTAGCAAGTTTGCTGCTGTCAAAGAGAAGCATTGTGAAAGTGGTCAGATCTTAACACTGAGCATGTGAGAAGGCTGGCATCTACTCTCGGAAACACATGGCAGCTGATTACCAGCCCTGTTTTTTCTTTTGTGTATTATGTGACTACATTTTTCCATTTCTTCTTGACCTCTGTTCATTTACCTGAATTCTTCAGCCTTTAAGCAAAGAGACTATGAAACAGAATAGAGTATATTGAATTTATATTAGAGGTGGCATAATCTTGCAGCAACTGCTCTGGCTGCATCCTTAAGAGCCTCTTTAGCAGGAGAAGCCTGCCCTGGCAGTGCCATTGTGCCACAGGGCAGCTTGTGGCTGGGAAAGCCAAGGAATGGTTGTACGTGCCCAAGGCATTGTGAGCCCTCTGCTCACCTGGGGAAGCCACCAGTTTGGACATTTCCTAATACCAAGAGGCCTCGTTCTTCCTACTGTTCTGAAATTGTGTGCATCTTGAGTCCTGTCCTGGAGTGCTGGGAGATTTTCTCACTGTCTCTCTGAGGATTTTCTCCAAATATACCTGTTGGTTCCAAAGCAGATTTACAGTCTTCTCTCGTGTGTATGGAAAGAGTCCTCGCTTGGCAGATCTTGCTATCTAAATAATGCAAGATAAAACCTCAAAAGATAATACACAGTACAAGTTGATGGAAAGGTTAGTGAAAGGGCAGTTCAGGATTGAAACAGTTTAGACATATTGAACTCTATTTTCTTTCCGCTGGAAGGGCTGGAATTGGTACTGCGGGAAGAGGGCCATCCTTGGAGGCTTGTGGTGAGAGCAGCTCTGAGAACAGCAGAGCCCTCTGCCCCGCTGCTTCAGCGCTGCCGTCTGCTCGGCCTGCAAAGGGAAGGTCTGTGCAACAAACAAAAGGCAGCTTTGACGTCAAAACCTGGGACCGTTGCCCTGGCACTGGGAGGTGGAGCGCAGGAAGGAATCTGCTGCTAATAGGCTCTGGGCTGGAGTGCACTTTGGCAGAGAAACAGCTACTACCCCTTCTTTCCAGGAATAACATTGTTTATTTCTATCACTCTCTCTGGCTAAAGTTACCCTGCTCAGGTTTCGCTTCACCTGTCTCCACCATAAAATCATCAGAGCCAGGATAATTCCAGTCTGCAGACCCCCCATCCTTCATTCCCTCTTCCCTGAAGAGCTGCACTGCCTACTTTTTCTGTTTCCTTGCTTTGACAAGTTTGCAACCACAGCTTTCTCTTGCTGAAGGGTTTGGTGGTACAATTTAATAAATAAGCGCGTGCGTTTTGCTCTGGGTGTGCACACACGTGTAGCATAGTGCTCCTGCCTGCCAAGGAGCACTGACCTCTGCGGCTCTGTGTGCACAGAGCTTGCTCCCAGCAGCCGGACATATCTCTGCCTTGCGCAAATGGCTCTGTCCTGCAGACAAAAGCCTTATTCTGGGAAGTTTCAAAATGTTGCAACGCAACACAGCAACAACCTGAAGTTCAGTGGATTTGTTACATGGTTTTGATTGGCTCTGGTTTTGTTAAAAAAAAAAAAAAAGGACACTATTTTTACATCCATTTCAGGTTGCCAGCCTTTCTTGGGCAAACTTTAGACTGTTGAGTCATGAACTAAACCTTTAGTAAACTGCCCTGTATTTTCCTGCTTTATTCATCTTTCCTAGCCGTCCAGGTTAGGTCAGGCAATATTTGCCATCTGTGCAGTGGCCCTGCTCAGCACCACTGTGTTCTGTGCAACCTTGGGGTGCTGCTTCCCATCTTCTGCACAGGATGACAAAGGCTTCTCAGGTTCAGCAGCATTTGGCTGTGCACAAGCCAGGAGGAGATGAAAGGAATGTGATGAGAAGCGTTGGAAAGCTTCACTCAGTAAATCAAATGCAAGTTTGTCTCAGTCAGATAAGTTGTAATCCCTGATCACTGTTCTTCAGGTTGGCAGCAGGAAGCAGCCCATGGAGCAGCGTTCCCAGCTCTGCACCAAGCACTGCTGCTGCTCAGACATAGAGCTGTGGGCTCACAGCAGATCTCAACACCTCTGAGATTTAAGATTATTAAAGTGCATTGCCACCGTTTTATATACCCACGTGATGTGAATGAGAAGTACTGAAAATAGATCTAAGAGGCACGACAGTAGTAAGGATGTAAAAGGAGAGCTTTTGGCTCTTCTGAGTTTTGATAATTTTGAATTAAATTCACCACTTTAAAATGCTCTAGTTTCTTTTTTCCATTCAGGGTCAGTTAGTCCAGATTCTCCCTTTTCTGACAGGAGTTCATTTGCTATGCTGGCAGCCATTCACCTCCCCTCCCTGCTCAAAAGTCATGTGTTAAAATCATGTAGATGATCTACGTCAAATAAAAACTTTAAGCAGAGTTCAGCAGCTCTTCAGGGGTGGTGGTTTGTTTTATTTCTTCCCATAGCTCCTAGTGCATGCCTGTTGCGCTCATCTCATGGCATGTGCTTGAGGATCTGCAGCTTTTCCAGCTTGGTTCAGAGCTGTCTCCACTTATCTGTACTTCCCTAATCTGAATTCCTCGCTGTCTACGTGTTGCAAGAGTTTCTTTGTGTGTCATTTTACACAGAAGCCAGATCCTAAGAAGCAGCAAAAGACTTCTCCTTTAAAGAACGCATTTCCTCTTCCAATCAGCTGCCTCTGCTGCATGGTCAGGGCTGGCACGTGGGTCGTTCTGCTCTGTGCTCTGAGTTCCTGGAGGAGCCTGGTTGCTGGCTGGATGGAGCGCAAGGAAGGCAATGGGAGGGACCATCCTGCCAAAAAGCTGTTGGCAGATCAGTGCTAGCTGAGAAGAATGGCTTAGGCTGGAGGAGAACTTGAAGATCATGTGGTTTCAGCCCCACTGTCATGGGTGGCATGGCCAGCCACTAGATCAGCCTGCACAGGATCCCACCCAACCTGGTCTTGAATGCGTCCAGAGATGGGGCATCCACACCCTCTCCAGGCAAGCTGGTTCAGCATCTCACCACCCTCTGAGTAAAGAATTTCTTCCTCACATCTAACCTGGATGTCCCATCTTTTAGTTTAAAGCCGTTCCCCCTTGTCCTATCAGTATCTGACTGTGAAAGAAGGGGTTCTTGGATCCAGTTTTACTTCTCCAGCCTTCCTAAGAAAGGGAGGAGAAGGAACGTAACTTTCCAGCATTGCACTGTTCCAGCTGCTGTTCCAGATAGACACTGGTCAACGTTTCCGTGTTGAGCAACAACGAAGATGCTCCAGGCTGGATCTAAATCATCTTAATTTGATGCCTTAAGCCTATACTGTGCTTTCTCACTCTTTTTACCACTGTGTTTTAATTATGGATTATATTACATTGTCTCCTAGAGCTGTTGCCACCTCTTTAAGCTACTTAGGGGAAGAGAAAGGACTCTGACATGTCAGCAGGGGAGGAAGGCAAAGTGGGGCATTGGAGACACAGGAGGGAATTGAAAGATGAGCACACAACTGAGTGTTCCTGATAAACTGATTGGCAGGGAATTAATTAGCACTGGCACACTGTCATCACTGAGCATTGATGCAATTTGCTTGGCTCAGGCTTCCAAGGTTTTCTGCACGTGTCTTGGTCATAGAAACCCCCTGGCAAGCTGAAGATTGTTGGAGCAGAGGGGAGCTGGTGTGATAAACTGCACAGCTGCCCCACTTGAGAGATGCAGCTGTGGGATGAAAGCGGGCAGTGGAGAACTTCTGAATATCTTGGCAATCAGCCCCGCAGGGAGAGCAGCTCTGTGAGAAAAGGCTCTGCATTTTGTTAATGGGACAGAGGTAGTTAGCAGTGATGTGTAGAACTGAGCCCTGAGAGGTGACAGGAGTGGTTTGCTGCAAAAACACAGCAGAGGCTGAAGAGGTTAAAGGAGAATGGGCCGGGCCTGTTTGGAATGACTTTCAGTTTGGTTCTGTGATCAAGTGCTGAGAACCCCAAAGAAATAAAAGAAGGGATGGAGAACAGTAAAAAGGGGAAAGATGCTTTTTCTGTTGCATTTTAATTTTATTTTAATCATGAAGAGTTATGAAGTAAGGCAAATGACTGGTTGTATTTGCAGTGGCTATTTGTTTTAATTTAGAAAATGTGTGTGCATTTGTGTAGGAGCCAAAAAGCAAGGACCAAGAACTGGGGGAAACAGGATGCTGGGAGTCCTTGTAGAAAATGGCTTATAGGGAGGGGGATGCCGTAAAAGTGGGAAGCCAAGGGCAGCTGTGAAGTCTGGAAATCAGATTAGGAGTCACTTTCTGTAGAAAAGGAAGTGTAGGGAGTGAAGAGTGAAAAGAGCAGTTGTGAAAGGTGAGAGTGGAATATGGCCTGAATAGAACAGGGAAAAGAAGGCAACAGAAGTGTGTGAATTGGTGTGTTTTTTATATTGAGTTCTCTATTCAGTTGTGTTTCCCTGGCACCAGGTAATGTCAGACTGCTTACTCCTCTCCATGCCTTACACTGCATCCAAACATTCAGGTATTTTTGAAAGCTGCCAGGCGTGCAGCACAGCTGGATAACCATGCTGTGACCTTGATGAGTGCTCACAGCATCTCTCTGTCCTTGGCAGGGCTGCTCAGGATGAGAGCAGCTCCATCCTCTGTGCCAGGGCCCAATTTTTCCCTGGCTTTTCAGGAACTCAGGGGTGATTCCAATAGCCTGTTGCAGACCTGTGCTTCCCTCCCTAAATGCATCCTCTCTGACACCTCCATCATGCAGGGCATGCTGTCAGAGCCTGCAGCAGTAATGCTCCAGTTTAATCACCATCCTGAAATGTGAGTATTCTTCATGGTTTGATGGCTGCAGAAGCAGTGTCCAGGATGAAGAAGGAAGGAATTCACGTCATGTGCAGCTCATCAGCTGTTTTCTGAGAACACGTGTGGGCTGGAGTGGGAGCTTTGCAGTTGTCTCATAGGCAAGAGAGAGTAGCAATGAGAAGGAATGAAGGACAGCCATTTCCCAGAGCTGAGTACAACTGCACGTGCAAATTGGCAGTAGTGATAGTGCTAAGAGGTCAGTATCTGAAGGAAGAGTTACTCGTTTGATTTGTGCAGTTTTGCATCCTGGAGGTTGGAACCTCATCCATTTTATTTTTGCTGCTGGGACTCAAAACTTCCCTGTTTTTGCGAGGAAAACTGGAGTTTCTAAACAGAAAGAAAAAATGGCTTTCCTGGAGTGCTTCCTGCACCGCCTTCTCTCATGTCAGTAAAAGCACCTCATCTGTTCTGCCTGAATAAGTTAATTTAACTGTGGTGCCTGCAACTTTATTGTTGAAACTATAGCAACTGTAACTTAAAGAACAGATTTCGAACACCTTCTATGGAGCACTAAGGCTATTAGAAAATCATTTATATCTCGTACGCTAATATATGCAACAAGTTGATTTCTACCAGGTTCGTTGTAGTTTGGTGAGGAGTCCCAGTGCCATTTTCTGCCAAGAACTGTCCTTAAAGCTCATATGGTGCTCTCCTGCTTCTCGTTTCCACTTGCAGGTCTTTGATACAGTCCAAGAGTGTTCAACATTTGATTAACTCTTCCTGTAGTGGTGTCTGGGGAGAGTTTGGCATCTGTTATTGTACTCTTTGTTTTAGAGACGATTACATAGGGAGGCAGCTTGGAATTTAACCAGAGGTGAATGAGGAAGGAATGAAGATAACTTTGTATTTAGGTGGGATGAGGAGGAGTGCCACTGTCCACCCCCACCCAAGGCATTGCAAAGCTCAGAGAAACTGTTCACAACTCATCATCTAGGGTAGTGTTGTCGCCACTTTCAACGTAACGTAACTCAAAGCTTGCCATCAGTAAGCTATCTCTAATTACTCATCTTCCATTAATCTTAGCAGTGATCCATGGAAACCAGCTTGCGAGTCTGTGGCTTGAAAGACAGCCTGATGATGCCGCTAGTGACATCCATGCATTTTGTCACATCTTTTCTTCCCTCCCTGCGTCAGAAAGGGACTTGGATCTGAGGGCAGTCAGGCTCTGCAGTGTGTCACTATGGGGTCAAAGTCAGTGCCAGTTCCTCCAGAGGCAGCCTTGGTGGAACTTCAGCATCAGCTCGTGTCCTTCTTACCCAGCACGCTCTGACCTTCAGAGGTGCCTCTGGTGGATTTTTGCTGCTTGTTCTCCACTTGGCTTTGCAGTTGTTCCTAATGGAAGAGTGTGACCTATCTGTGGGCCGGTGTCAAGCTCCTGATCCATTTCTGACCCCATGGCCATTGCAAACAGAGGAAGGTCACCAAATAGACCATGGAGTTCAGGGATGGGGAGAGTAGGGCAAGATCACCTTTCAGATGCTTTGTGAGCTTGCTGGCCTGCTTTTACAACCCGTGGCACAGGGTATGTAGTACACGGCGTTCCAGCACGCTGAGGCTTCCAGATAAACTGTGCTGATAAGCCATGCCAGTGGGTTTTTTGGCTCCCATGGAAAAGACAGCATTGCACATGACTTGCTTACTGCCTGGCTATTTAAAGTAGCCCAGTGGCATAGTACCCCCGGGTAAGTGGTCCATAAAAATCATAGTAAAATATAGAAATTCTAGTAATGATTGGAATTCTTCAGCACAGATCAACATGAGTAGCTCCCTGCATGTGCCTGGCTTCTCAGGCACTAGGAGCTCAGGGCGATGTGTTCTGGGAACATAGTAATGGCCAGATTTTAATGGTTTCTTCTTTTTCCTCTTTCCTTTAATAAACACGTAAATTTTAAAAGGCTGTTAAGAAGGATGCACAGTGACACTGAATGCCACCTCTCCTCCAAAAGCCCTCTCTAATGTCTTTAAACAATAGTAAATATTGTTCATTGTGACTGTCTAACACTTGGTTTTAGATTGCCAAGGTGAAAGTCCATAGTAACCTTCCTGTGCTACCCAAATGTTCCTCTTTGACCTTATAGAAGTCAAATAAACACACTGTGTAGTGTGACCTTGTGGACAGGACAGGAAAAACTGCAAATAGTGCAAGATTGTCACCTTTCATCACAATGCCCAAGAATGAGGGTAGAATGTGTGCCATCAGAGCAGGGAAACACAGTTAGCTTATTTGCTTTCTTTCACCTCCTAGTTCTCATCCATTGTGGTCTGTCTTTTCTGGCTGTCATTTTCCAGTCTGAGAGCTTCCGTCTGAAAACCCTCAGCCTGTTCATGGCCAACTCCAGGGGAGCAGCTGGACTGGGTGCCGTGTTCTTTCTCCATCACCTTGGCACAGCTTTTCTGAAGCAAGAGAAATTGGACGTGATTAGCCAAGAAAATAACTTGCTGCCAGACGTGCCAGCCTCCCACAGCAGACATCTATTCCTTGGAAACGAATCCCATAGTTATTCTGGGGTGGGATGTGCCTGTAGCTCCTCAGGGTGGAATCAGGAGCCTGGCTGGCTCCATGAGGATGGTCAAGAAGGCCACAGTGTGGCAAAGCTGTTAGACACATGGTGACACGGCAGGACTTGCAAATGACCATTGTGCCCAGCACATGAGGAGCTGATGGCAGAGCTGTGTTAGGCTCAGCCTCGTGTAAGCTGCAGTTTTGAGGCAAACATCCTCTTTATGAGTTTTGTTACTGACGATGCTCCTGGTAGAACACGCAGAGAAGGAAGGTTTGGTGTGACACCTTGGGCCTCTTGCAGAGTCAATCTCCAGTCCAGGAGCTTGGATTTGTGGATGGAAACTCGCAGCTGAGAGCAAGTTCTGGGCCAGGAGCTCCGCTATCAGCCTGCAGCTGGCATCATCCCTTTCTTGCTGTGCTCTCCAGAGTTAAAAATAAGGTAAAAATAAACCCTTCTGGGTTTCTCATGAGAAAGGAGAGCAGAATGTCAGGAGCACCAGAGGGTCTGCGCGATGCAGCCTCCTCCCCGCCGCCCTCCTTCCTGCCCCTCCTCTGCCTCCGTCGCCCGCAGAGAGAGGCCCAGTGTTTCTAGGAAGAGCTCGGCTGAGTCAGCAGCCGCCAGTTCTGGGAAGCGTGGCCCCGGGCCCCATGGGACGCTTCAGGGAATTCTCATTGCCCTTCCAAGGATGGCAAAGACCTCGTCCAGTGACCTGGGGCTCCCCGGTGGTGGGGGCAAGATCTTGGAGTCACGCCACGGGGCTGGAAGCATTCCCGGAGGCAGAAGGGCCTGAAGATTTATGCCCCACTCCAAACTGTACTACAGTACATTGTTTGGCTTCTTGGAGGAGCAAGAGAAAGAGTTTGCTGCAGAGGAGATACCAGTGGTGACCACAGGAATTTTAAAAAGTGAGATGGAGTTAAAAGGTCAAAATTTCCCGCCATCAGTCATCGGCTCCTTGGTAGAGTGAGGAGAGTGCCAAGGGCCCAGACAGGGATTTCTGGACCCCACATCCTCCCACAGCCACATGATCTTGGATAAATGAGATGAGGAGCCATAAATCAGGGCTGAGGCTGCCTTGGGCTGCATCCCATGCATTCCGCTCCCGTCCGTCCTTTGCTTGCTCTGTGCTCAGCCTTGCTCCAGGTTCTCTCCTCCCAAGGGAGCCAACAGGAACTTTTCTTCCGAACCCTGTAGTACTTCTAAGGAAGGTGCTCAGCGTGACACTGACAAATTAATGTTATTTTTGCTTCCCATTTACAAGATAAAATTATTCCAACCACTGCTGGCACTCTGGGAGGAGTGAATTTCTCACAGCACTATTTCACTGCATCTTTGCCATGCAGTTACTGACTTGCCCTGGGTTGGCTCCCAGTTAACAGAGGTCTGAGAGGAGAAAATTTTGAAACTAGATATTGGCTTCTAAGATACTTTAATAGGTCTCTGCAGCAGCGCTGCAGGCTGCAGATAGTGCCTGGTTTTTCTATTTTTGTGTGTGGCACTCACAGAGGGGTGGCTTTCCTGGAAGAGGAGGCATAGCATGTCGTCTCCGGGGGCTGTTCCTTGAGTGCTGTCAGCCTGCCCCTGGATGGAGTAGCAAGTTTTTTCTTTGCTTTAAAGTGTAATGCCTTTCTAAACTACCATCAAACAAATGTATTCATTGTGATTCTGCTCCTAGGTTTGGTCAGAATTTGTGATAGTGCTTTTCTACCTTCCTCTGCACTATTGTTTTGGTGGTTTTTTTCATGTGTATTTTTCCACTGTGAAGAAGGTTCCATCAGATGACAGCTAGCAAAATCTTTTCGGCTGGATTATGCCTGAGGGCATGTGGGCTTGGGAGGGGGCATTTGCTCTAGGAGCAGTGGGGGCGGCAGCTATTCTTGCTCCTCATGTTAAAACCTTAATAGATCCACAGGATTATGCTGCTGGAGTAGCTCTTCCATCAAAGCCATAGCAACTTCCTGGCTGGCTTTTATCTTCTTTCTCTACTAGATGTATTCGGTTTCTATGAGCAACTAATTAAAATGCAGAAGAGTAGCTCTTTATTAAGGTTTTATTACCATTTAATTTGCTTTTCATTTTTCAGTAGGAGATCAAAAAGCTCTTTCCTAGAAAGCCAGCAGAAGGCTGGCGGTGCCGTGCCAGGATGATCTCCCTCTAACCACCTGATGTGCTCATTGGAAACTAGACACAGACCCCTGCAAGGGGACAGCACAGTGTGGGTGAGTGACAGGGATAAGAGCAGGACCCAAGCATCTCCTGGTGCCAGCAAGCATCCTTCCTGCCTGCAGCATGGATCCTGCACAATTCTCACTCAGCTGAAGGATCTGAAATTCTAAATGCAGGCCCTCCCAAACCCACTGTCCCGCAGACCATTCTGTGTGTGCACTGATTCCTCCTTCGTGTGCTTGTGAATCCCGAGGACGAGTGCTCAGTGGAGACAAATCTCTTCTCACAGCTTCTGTAGGGTCTCCTGAGTCTCTGCTGGTGCATGGTTGATGTGTGCACTGATGGAAATGCATGTCTTTCTAAGCTGTCTTTCTAAGACTGCCCATAGACTCTTCACATGGGATCTTCCTTTCTCTCCTAACATGTTCAGTTTATTTTCAGTTATCTTTCAGTGGTAAGCCTTGAACAATGGAGGAACAGCATATTTGCATTGTCTATAGGTACTCTGCTTTAAGGGAGTTATTTCCTGGCCTTTAGGGTGTCCTCACTTGCTTGAACACAGCTAAAACAGCACGAGGAGCCTTTTCTTTCATGCCTCCATTTTGCCTTCCTTCACTGAGTATTCTCTTTTTGGATGCAAGCACATGTTTGAAATTAGACAGCACTCCCTGTCTTTGTGACTTGTTTTGCTGCAGCAAAGATGGAGTTAGGGAAGCCAAGAAATCGATACCATGTAAAGTGAAAAAAGGAATCTTTATTGTTTATTTCCATTTACTGTCACTGGCATAAATAAGTGCCACATGACCGTACGCACTCAGTTGCATGCAATGTCAGCTGCTGCTGCTCATGTGGGTAGAACCTGCACAGCAATTCACTTGTCTGCTTGTGGGCTGTTGGGGAATTCTTGGTGAATGCAATGTCACAATTGCTATTTACTTTCCTTTTAAGAAAGCTTGCATATAACTTGTTTGCTATGTGTGTCTCCCAGAGGTGAAACAAGATGCAACTTTCTGACTCTGTAGCGGTCAAACAAGCTCTGTTCTGATCCTCAGAGAAACTATCAGTAATTTAATTCTACGAATGTTACCCAATCTGAAGTACCCATTCAAGAAGGTGATGGGCTTTGTTTTCTTACGTGAAACCGGTATCTTAACTCAAACAGATCCTCCCCCTCCCTAAATGCACAAATCTTTTTTTTTTTTTTTTTTTTTTTGCTACAAATCTTCCTTACTAAATTTGCTACAAATCTTCCTTTATCCTGTTAACAAAACTCCCTTCCAGACATTAAATGAATAATTATTTCCTGTCTTGGAGCTTGCAAGTTCCTTTGCAAGTTGATGAGCACTGCCTGGGATTGAGAAACTGAGTGTCCTCTGCAACTTGGCCTGGTTCTGCTTGGCAGTTGGGCTAACTGAATTATGCCACATTCTCTGTCAGCTCTTACTTCAAAGCAGCTTCTGCCTTTCCTCCCTCTGGGCACTCTCTGTACCACACTGTCATGCCAGGAGTTGCATGGAAAATCCCACTTGCTGGAACCCATGTAACCTGCAGGCGGGCATGGGAATCTGCAGGCTCAGTGGGAAGCTTGGAGCAGCTGGAAAGAAATGGGAATTCTTGACACACAATGTTTGCAAAGCACGCCTGTCTCTTTGCAGCAACCTATGAACGAGTGCAGAAGGTGTGAGACTCGCTGTTTCCTTAAGCACATCTCTGATCTGAAATTTCCACTATCATTAGAAGTGGCTTTTTCTTCCAAACTGACTCTCAGGTGGGTGTTGGGGAAAGCTTGTGCAGATTTCTTGCTTGTCAGCAAATTGGAATCTTGCAAAGGCATTCGAAGTGCAGTATGGTTGTATCACAATCTTGTGCCAGTGTCTTAGTTCTCTCTTGATACCACATATCTCTTCTGCTTTTTTTTTTTTCCTGCTTACAAGGAATCCCCAGTATTTACAAATATTTGAGATTTTTTCTAGCTTTAGTTGCTAGAAAAATTTGGGTAGAATTCATGAATTGGGCAGTTACACTCACCTGTGTGTGAATTTACTCCTATAAGTAGAAGGTTGCAAGGAGACAATGAAGATGTCTCAACCCCTTTCATCTTTTGACTCAGTGATTGTTGGCCTTTTGAGTTGTGTCTAGTTTGGCAAGGTGGGAGTCGGCCTCTTCTCTCAGGTAACAGCAATAGGAAGAGAGGGAATGGCCTCAAATTGCTACAGGAGAGGTTCGGGTTGGATATTAGGAATAATTTCTTCTCCAAAAGAGTGATCAGGCACTGGAATGGGCTGCCAGAGGAGGTAGCAGAGTCACCACTCCTGGAGGTGTTCAACAAACAGGTAGATATGATGCTAAGGAATGTGGTTTAGTGGGCAGCATTGGTCGTAGGTGGATGGTTGAGCTAGATTACCTTAGAGGTAATCTATGATTTGATGATACTTCACCTTGCCCAGGAGCAGAAGTCATCTGCTCAGGTGGGAAGAAGATGTGCTCTTATAGGCAAGGAGCTCAAGGCAATACACTGGAGAATTGAGCAACTGTATCAGCATCCTGCCTGGCCATGTTTATAGATTGTCTCTTTCACCTCTCTAAATGACATGTGAGCACTTCTGCTCTTCCATTTCCAGACTGTAGCTTGGAGGTACTGCCTGGGAGTGAATCACCAGCTTTGTTTTGTGGATGGAGCTGTATGAAGCAATTCTATACATACCTTAGTGACTCATGCATCAATATTTAGATTAAGGATAAGTTCTAGTCGTGATAAAATTAACACCTGTGCTGAACTTGGCACGTTTACATAAAGCCTTTAGAAAACTTTGGATGAAAATTCTGCAGAAAGCCAATTGCTATAAATAACTGTGGTGTATCACTGCATTTCTATTTATCTGAGAGGACTGAGAGTCACAGCGTGCTGCAGCTCCAGATGATGGGCAGCTCCCACAGCCAGGAGTGTGGGCACAGTTCTGCATCCTGTCCTGGCACAGAGACATACAGCAGCATCATCAGTTCCCTGAACACTTGCAGCTGCTTCCATGCCTAGTGCCCTGCTCATAGAGCAAAGGGTTTTTTTTTTCTTTTACTTTTAATAAGAATTAGCATCCTTAGAACAGCCTCCTCCAGCACTCCCGCTGGGCACCGGGCGGAGGAGGGACGGCTGTCAGCGCTCGGAGTTCCTGGAAGAACCGAGGCACAGCGAAATGACCCCGGGGAGCGCTGGGCCTCCTGCAGAACTGCAGCAGGGGGGGTCGGCACAGCACGGCCCTGAGCCGGCTGCTGTCTTGTAGCCGCTCAGCCTCAGCCACATCGGTCCCCAGGAGGGCGTCGGTGCTGCCTGCGGTACCTGCAGTGTCCTCAGTGCTGCTGAGACCCGGAAGCTCAGCAGAGGACATATGCATGTCTTGCTTACATTATGGCTTTTTACTTCTGGATTCCACTCCATTTACTTCATGTTTTCTTTCACTGGTTTACTTGCGCTGTACTTGCAGGTCTGCTTCTAAGGAACAAACCTTGAGTTGCAGATTTCACTATTGCAGATCTGTGTGTTTTTCCCTTGCTCTGTGACACACTCAGCTTTTGGGATTTGGGATCACACACACACTCCATTTTTGGGCTTGTTGTCTTCCTACACGCACTCTGCTACTTACAGAGTTGCTTCGAGCTCCTATCTTCTTTTATCAGAACAGATGTCTTCTGCCTACTGTAGGGAAGAGAGAGAAAATACTACCACAGACCTTATGGTGAGGGCCTAAGGGAATCAGAATTGAGTGAGAAATCTGCTCTGCTGCAATCTGGAAATGAAGTAGCAGTGGCAAGGAATGATCTAGAAGCCTCTTTCTGCCCCAGCTTGCTGGGCTGTGCAGCCCAAGGCATGAGCGCAGAGGAAGGGCCTTCTGTTTTGGTGCTCGGGGACACACGTGCCCGGCCGTGTGCGAGGGGTTGCCATGCACGGGGCAGCAGGGTGGCAGCTGACCTCAGAGCGTTCTGCTCCAGCTCTCTGTACTCAGGAGCCGGGCTGCAGCAGGGGTCAGCATGCAGGCTGGCGCTGTGCTGGCTGCTGGCCACTTGCCGGAGGCTCCTCCGTGCCCCCATCAAAGCCCCCCTCATGCAGTGCCGTCCCCACAGCGCTGTGGCCATGAGCCCTGTCATGGCTCACCTGGGCCCTGTGCCCACCAGGTGAGAGGGAAGCCAAGTCTGAGGTCTGGTATGAAGGTATTGCTGCACCGATCTGAGGAGGAGCAAAATGCCGCTCCAGGTGGAGAAGCACCGTGAAAGCATTCCTCTCCCCTGCTTCCCCGGCCTGCTGCAACCGGCTTCGGAGACACGAACAATAAACTGTATCTCCAACAGAGGCACTTGACATTTAAGGGCAGGGAAATGAAACTAATCAGATACATTGTATGAAGACAGCAGGGGGAAATGCTCCTTTGTAGCCAGTTTCTTTCTAAACGGATCATCTCACTTGTCTCCAGCCATGCGAGCAGTGTGCAGTAGGTGTTGGCTGTCAGGAGGGTGTCACCGGGATGTTAATAGCAGCAGAATCCAACTTTCCATGAAAAGCTCATTATCTGCTCAGCGCACCTGCTCCCTGCCAGCAGCAAGGTGCAGGCTGGGGATGCTGGGTGGGAAGGCTCAGCCCCGGCCAGCCCTGCTGGGAGGAGAAGGCTGAGGGAAGACCTCGTGGGTGCGGGCCCGAGAGGCCGCTCTGGCTCCTGGGCTGGCAGGGCCTTGGCAAATGGTTTATTTCCCTGTGTGAGGTTGCACAGCTGTTCCCCAGAGACGGGAGCGGGGATGGAGGTGAGCCGCCATGCCTCCTGCCTCACCCAGCTGTGCATGCGCCATCCCCGCCAGCTCCCATGGCGCCGGCAAGCCACCTCTGTACAGGGTGGCTTTGGGCCTGCCTGCCTTAGTGCCTACTGAGTGCGCTGGTGTGGGCTTGACCTCAGCGGGGGCAGCGCCAGGAGCCGGCCCCTCTGTGTGCTGCTTTCCCCAGAACTGCTAGATGTTGCTTTCTAGCTGCGCTGCAGGAGACTCTTCAGACTTGGGTAGGGCCCGTGTCCATGTTGCATCCAGGAATCTTGCCCACTGCTCCTGAAGGACGCTGCCCGGCAGGAGGCTCCAGCCCAAGCTCTCAGTGAGGGCTGTGCTGGCAGAGCACTGGGGGACCCCCACCCACGGTCCCCTCCCCAGACCTCCATGGGCACCCGTGCCATATCCAGTGACACAGCCTGGGCAGATCTGAGCATCTCCGCTGCCTCACTGGGTGCTGGTAAGACACAGAGGGTTGCTTTCAGCTTAAGATAGCAATGGGAAGTGCCCAATAACCAGAATAACTGGTTTAAATGAACACAGCCATGGTCTGTCTGTTTTGAATTTGATGTTGAAGGAATGACCTACTTGCTGCAGAAGAGCTGTCATTTTAAAACAAATGTTAAATTGTTACTTGGGTAACTGTGTAGGGTTTGAAGTGCCTTTTAATAGGCCCACTCGAACCTGGGCTGCTGCATTTTGTGGCTGTCTTTGTGTGTCTTGAGGTCAGGCCAGTCACCACGGATGGTAATCCTGTATGGCTGAGATATTTTCTGGTGATGTGAGAGCAGATCACCAGCACTGGGAGCAGAAGGGAGGAAGGACATGAGCACAGCTCCTGTCGCTTCTGTCAGGCACCATGGAGGAGATGCACGCTCAGCCCTCGTGTCCTCAGCCCCCTGGTTCCTGGTCCACAGCAGATGCTTGCAGCAGCCGTGGAGAGGACACACAAAGTCACGGAATCACAGAATGGCCAGGGTTGGAAGGGACCTCAAGGATCATGAATCTCCAACCTCCTGCCACATGCAGGGCCACCAACCTCCCCATTTAATATCAGACCAGGCTGCCCAGGGCCCCGTCCAACCTGGCCTTGAACACCTCCAGGGACAGGGCATCGCAGCCTCTCTGGGCAGCCTGACATTGCTGCCTAAGGAACAAAAGAGGAAACTTATCTGCCAGTTTTCCCAGTGTTCTCTGAATGTGTACATTGTTCCACTGAGAGAGATTACAGCTGCTCTACAGCTGAAAAAAAAAAAAAAAAAAAAAAAAGCTACTAGAATTCAAAAATCAGATTTCATTTTATTTTTAACCCAGACACTTCCCTATGCAGATTGCTGATGCCTTTCCATTCTGCTATGCTGCCTGTATTTGCTTCAGCTCTGTGTGGGTTTGCTCATATCCCAGTGCCTTTTCTTTTTTAGAAAAATAGCACAGCTATGGTTCTTTCCAGACAGGGAGGCAGCTGAGAAGTTTGTGTCCATACAGATTCCTAGCACGTTTCTTGTTGATTATTGACTAAACCAGGACAGATGTTCATCTCGGAATGCATGCTGATCCCAGGATTCAGCAGCTGGTTCTGCTTTTCCTCCGGCTTATACCACAACATGTACATCTCATTTGGCTTCCTTTCCTTTTGCATCAAAATGCTGTCTCTGGAAGGTGGAAGCTACGTGAGAAATCAGTGTTCTCTGTGGGCTTTAATCACTGACTGCATCCAGAAGAGCACTGCACTGCTGATTAAACCAGCCACAGGAATGCTTAAGGGCAAGTGTGAAAAAACCCAATTCCTTTTTACTTTGATTTCCTGAAGTACTGCCTTTTGAAGTGTCCTCCTTTGAAAGCAAACACAGTGAAACAGCAAGGCACAGGAAATACTTTTCTCTGTAGCTGGTCAAGGTAAACCCTATGAGGAGTGCTGACCTCTGCTAGCTACGTCATCTTGTATTTGTTAGGTTGGCACATGAGATAGCTGGCTACCTGGAATCAGCCAGTAACACATTCCCTTCTCATTAACCCATTTGTTTGTCAGTAACTTCAGGGAGAGCTTTGAGAACTTTCAGTTTCTGCTCCTGGAGGAATTAGTGATGGTGGGTTTAGGGCTCATTATAGGATGTATAGCAAGTACTAGTAATAGGATGTATAGCAAGTACTGAAAGCCTTTGGGGTTTTTGATCCACCTGAGCAACAGGCAGAAGAGCAGTGCTGTTGCGGCTGGCAGAGTGAGAAGAGAGGAGTAAGAAACAACCCCTTTGACAGGTGCCTCTTTCCCTTGCCCCAAATGTAAGAAGAGAGTGTTTTGACTCCCAGGAAGAGGGTTGTCCTTGGTTGAGGAGCTTGTTGACAGGAGTACTGCTTTTCTTTCAGAGTCCCTCTAGGAAGAGCTGTTCCAGAGGAGATGGTCATTAGAGAGATGCTGGGCCCAAATGAAAATGTAACCCATGTCCAGGCAGGAGGAGCTGGGGATGGAGAGAGATGGGCAGAATTTCAAACAGGCCAGGGCAGCAGCAGTGAAACTCTCCACTTTGTGTCATCAGGGTGCTCTAGCTGGAAAGGGAAAAGCTCAGCATCTCACAGAGTACCAGACTCAATGGCTTTTGCAGCAGTGTTTCCCTGCTAACTTAGCAACCAAGCCCTTTCTCCCTGCTAGCTTTCAGATCCCAAGCATAGAGGCACTGTGACATTTGCACACTCTGCTTGATCTGCTGCGTGTTCATCCCCCGAGTCAGCAGCCTGGCAGGTCACAGCAACCCCAGCAAGTTCGGTCAGCAGGAAAAGGTTTTGCATTTGCAGGGAAGCCTTCAATCTCCGGTGTTCTCGGAAAGGAAAGCAATAGTGGGGCCCCATGTTGGCCCCAGCTGCTGTCCACTCAGCTGATGCAGCGCTCCTGCAGGGCTGTGCTCCTTCCAAAGCTGCCCACTGCCTCTCAGTTTTCATAGTGCAGGGCTGGGGGAAAGGAGTTCAAGGAAGGTCAACTGCACAGAGTCTTAGGAGAATAGGAGCACTGTAAAAACCAAAAGTTTTGAAGAGAAGGAGGTATTTTCAAAATGTAGCAGAGATTTTCAACAAAGTTCCCTGAAAATAATCCTAGGTCAAGTTTAGGCTTTTCCAAATTTACATTTTAATCATAAAGCTCCTTTTATGACTACTTAGCCATTTCAGGCGTGTGCAAACGCATAGCGTGTACACTGTGCAACATGTTTCTTCAGAATATTTACAGGCTTGGAAGTAGTGATTTGAACTCTGCCTCTGCAGCATTTGGCAATGACTGCTATGACATTTGCATGATGGGAAGAACTGTTGCCAAGTTGGGTAACTTCTGACAAGTATAAACACAGCTCTGCCTTCTGTAAACTAGATTTCAAACCATATTGCTGTTCTGAGGAAGAGAAAATCCTGACATTAAAGAATTTGCTCTCCCTCTGATCAGCTCATAAATCTCTCTGTTGGTGTGCGCTGAGTGAGTTTGTAAAGAATAAACAGCAAGAGATGGTGGGGTGGGATGGAGCAGGATGAGATGGGACGGGGCAGGGCGGAACAGGAAGGGATGGGGCAGGATGGGATGATGTGGGAAGGGATGAGGATGGGATGGGTGAGGTAGGATGGGATGGGATGGGATGGGATGGGATGGGATGGGATGGGATGGGCAGTCCCAGAGCTTGGTGCTGTATCTTGTTGTCACTTTGTCAAAAACATAACTCAAATATGTTGTTTAGGAGTTGCCATCTCCAAAAGCTTGGTGTTAGCCACTGTGAAAGGAGATCACTGAAATGGGTCCAGCTTTGTTTGCCTGGTTTTCCATGGACTAATGGTTAGATCCAAACTGGAGCTGCAGGGTTACTGATTGATATAGTTGCAGGTGAATTCAGGAGAAGCCAGAAGTTAATTGTACAACAAGTTTTCTTTTTGCTTTCCAAGAATAAACACTTGGGCTAGAATTTGTGCACAGTGATGGGGCACTGCGAGAAGGAAGGCTTTCCTTGTATGACATAAACTGCTCTTCTGTGTCGTTTCCTGTACAATGGCCTTCCTCCAATGCCATACTACACCAGGGATTAAACCCTTGTCTGTAAAACCCAGAGTATTAAATGGGCCATATTCAGCCCTGGAGTATGTGAACTCCCCTTGCACTCCATGAGAAGTGAGCCTGGATTTAGCCCATTTTGTGTTGCAGGTTTCACAGGCAGGGCGTCAGTCAGAGCAGCGCTTTGCCAAGAGTTGCAGTCAGGATTGCTGCAGCACCTCCTGGATCCAGGCAGTCCCGTGGCTGGGCTGTGCAGGCTGCCAGGCTGCAGGCCAAGGCGCTCGAGCCCTGGATGTGCTCCACCACTGGGATTTGGTTGACCAGCTCATCTCAGGTCCTTCTGTCTGGCAAAGTTACACCAGAAATTTCTGAGAAAATACCATGTCTCACGTCTCCGATTGTATGTTTGAGCAAGCTAATACTTCAGTAGCCAATATTATTTCAGGGTTTTATTGTTGCTGTAGTTGTGCGGTGTACAATAGAGCAAATGCCTTTCCAAAGTAGAGCAGTCACTTAATACCTATTTTTACAATAATTGGCATCATATTCATGTTCACAACTCAAATTTGAGCTGCTGCAAAGTACAGTTATACAACAGTCAGGAAGTAAAGGTGCTTCAGGAAAAAACCTTGCCAGTTAGAGCTGAGATAAAAGAGCAGAAGAGTGCTCCTGTCCCCAAAAGGAAAGCTCTTTTCTACAAACCCAGCACGCTCTGTCAGATGGAAGCAGTCCCAATGGGTCCCTCTTCTTCTGGGACGAGCTGCTTGCTCTGCCAGCTGCTTTTTACTGTACCTGAGCTACTCAGATGGTGATTTTGAAGGAATGCACGATCAGCTCCTCATGGAGCTGACTTGAAGAGCTGACTGCAAAGTGTCTCCCACTGCAACAGATACCAGAGGATTAGGAGAGCGTGAGGACTGAACCCTGGTGGTTTGCAGTAAAATTTTCCTTTTTGATCAAGTTTTGTCTTCATTTTTAACAAATACCAGCTGAAGTGCTGAAGCTTTGTTGTAAACACGCAGAGATGTGGTGGAAAACTTTGAAGGCCAGGCTGGACGAAGCTCTGAGCAACCTGATGGAGCTGTGCACATCCCTGCTCATTGCGAGGGAGTTGGACTAGATGACCTGTGAAGATCCTTTCTAACTCTAAGGATTCTATGATTCTATTCCTATCCCTTTCAGAACCAATAAGCCCTCCAAATGATTGCATTAAGATCCAAACTGTGTTTTCCTTACAGGAACCTTATTTGTAGTTTGTCCAGACAGATAGTGAAACTGTAGGAATGACTTTCCTTTGGTCATGTCTACATTTTGCCTTTCAGTGACTTCCTCTAAACAATATACTCTTTTTTTTTTTTCTTTCCCAACTGAAAAACAAACAAACCCTAATTCTTGCTAAAATGTTTGCATACACTCACCAGTCTATGCCATACCACTACTGAGAGCCTCTAGGCTCCTTTTGTTCCTAGCCCTGTTTGTCATTTTCCTTCAGGCCAGATTTTGCTGTACGCAGAGGTGATGACGGCCGCCTGGCTGATGCTGCAGCGCCAGGCTCACCCCCCAGGGCTGCTTTCCCTGCTCACTGAGCAGCACGTAACACAAGCCACGCAACCACTGTGCTTTGCAGCAACATAAGTGGAGCATGAAAGTGGGGCTCGCACGAGGCATTAACCTCATAGGTCCACTTTCTCAGACAGAGCTTTGTCCCATGCTGCAGCCCTGTGGTGGGCGGAGGGCTGGAATGGTTCATCCTTCCAGGAGCACTGCACGTGTTCCAGCAGTCGGCAGGGGACAAAGGAGGGCCGTGATTAAGTGGATCCAGACAGATTCGAACATGAGAGCATGACTGGACAGAGCTGAAGAGTCACACATCCACTGCCCAGTTAATTTCAATTATATCTGTAATTGCATAGGTAATGCATGAGATGAGACCGACAGTGGAATTTGGACTGGAAGTGCCATGTAATGATATGACTGCTGTAACACACCTGACTGTGCCTGTCATAAGAGGCTGAAACACGCTCCCGTCCCTGCTAGCTCATCTGCCCTGGGTGAAGGGAAGTCATGCTCCTGAGAGGATCTGTGGAGAGGAGAGGGATTTTAGCAAATCTGAGAGGAAAGGATCATGTGCACGTCAGCAGGTTATTTTCCCCTTCCACGAGTTGCTGTTCTAAAATGGTGATTTTTTAAGGCAGAAAATGTTACCATATGTGCCTGCAGGGTATTTCTGCTCTGGCAGGGAGCCACGGTAGCGTGGCTTTGGTCATGGACTGGGCTTCCTGTTCCCCATTGTGTCAGTCTGCTTCTCAAGGAAGGCTCCATGTCTGTGTGTCTCTCTGCCGTCAGAACCTGCAGAATGAGGGAGTTCAGCCCAGCTGTACTACTGTGCCTCAGCAAACTGAAAGGTGTCCCCAGGAGAGGTGCTGTGCGGGATTTCAGCTGCAATGTGGGTCAGCCATAAATGCTCCCGCTCTGCGGATCTGCACTGTAAAAGATGAGGTCAGTTCCTATGGAGGTTTGGGACAGGAGTTCTCAGAATGTGAATTTGCTTGCTCTCAGGAAATGTGCTGAAGATACAGGAGTGGGAGTCATTAAGATAATGTGTGATTGCTGTGCTGTGCTGGCTTGACTCATGCCCATCACTTCTGTGGAAAGGGAACAGCAGGGTTTTGTGTGTGCATCTATGGGAAAAGTTCAGCCCAGCTAAGAGACAAGGAAAGTACTTAGTAATGTATCAGTATTTCCCAGGGTTTTCCAAGTTCCCTTCTGAAAGTGTATGCAGCTTTTCTTTTATTTTTGTTTTTCCACTTTTTCAGTGTTTTGCTCCTTCCACATCCCTTTTCTTTTTTTCCCATAAAACAGGAGGGATGTGGTTGTTTTTCACAACTTAACCGTAAGCAGAACATTATTGCCAGTTTCTTGGCTGGTGTGCAATGGAAACCCACTGGTGAAGGTCTGAAACGTTGATTGCTGGTGTTTGGCAGCCCCATGACCAGCACAGAAAGAGCAGCAGGTGCTTAGGAACACCTTCCAGCTCAGCGCCAAGCCTTGGAACTGGTGCATTAGGATAATGGAAGGGTCTAATTGAGATTGTGGGTTTCTTTTTCTGAGCGTGTTTTGATTTCTGTGCCCGTGGGAGACGAGTGTGCAGTGGAGCCCATGCCAGCTGAGGGTTCCCTGGTGTGTGGCCCATGTCTGCCCACGGTGGGGCAGATGGGGGGCCTCAGGACGAGGGCAGGAAGCTGGAGGCATCAGCCCTCATCCAGAGCAGGTCTGTGCTTTCTGAGCTCCTCTTTCAACACCCCCACGAGCAGAATTTTTCTTTGAGGCCAATGTCAAGCCTGCTGTAAACAAGTTACCAAACTTCCAGCTACGTTCCATCTCCTTTCCCCTAGATTGTAATGGTTTTCTATGGCATGCAGAAGCAATACAAAAATCATCTCTTTCTTTTTCTACATCCTTAAACAGCGTTCCTCCGGCCCTGGGTGAGGTGGGACTCAGGGTCTGCTGCTGCCTGGCTGTGTGCAGTGGAACCCAGGCCACGCTGCTGACAACTCTGAAGGGCTTTTTCCCTTTTGGCTGTTTAAAAGAAATGGGCAAGACTGCCCAGCCTCCCCAGAAAGGATCTCTGTGACTAGCAAAGGCACTCATCCATCTGGATCTCACCAAAGATTTACACGCTGAGTGGCTTTAAAATATATTTAAAACGTTTATTGAAAATCCAAGTCAAGTGAATTTAAACAAACTGTTCAAGATAGAAGAAACTGACTTTTGGAGTAACTGTATTGTTTATTCCTTGTATTGAAGTAGCACCTAGAGAACCCTATTGTGCTAGATGTGGTACAGACAACGGAGGTGGTCCCTGCCCAGATGAGCTTACAACCCCCAGCTCAGCACCTGCTGGCGGTTAACCAGCCCTTCCTTCTCCTTACACACTTCTACCCACTCAGCTGCACTCTCCTGGGCAATGAGGTCAAACCTTTGAGCTTGGTTTCCCCATTACCCCAGCAGAGGAAAGATCGAGTAGGTAGGAGGTTTTGGAGAGCTGAATGACTTGCCCATTCTTTGTAATGTGTGCTGTATAGATGTAGGCTGTGGCTAAGCCATGTGGGCTTCCTGAGATCACTGCTGCTCCTGGCAGAGCTGTGGTTTCCTTGTTCCCAGTGTCCTCAGGCAGAGAGGTGTTTGGATAAAAGGAAGCCTTGACAGTGGTTTTATGTTTTATGTTATTTAAAAAAAAATGTTTTTGTTTTGCCTTTTAAGTTCTCATTCAGTGCCTCCCCATGGATGCTGCCATATGGGGCGAAGTGGAAGGGTACAATAAAAAGCCAACCTGACATCACACACTGCCAATCATTGAAGTATCAAAAACAAAGCTTGCAAGAGCACAAACCTGTATAAATGTGGGGAGGAAAAAAAAAAAAAGGACACAGACTGAGCACACTGGGGCATCTTGGCCCTTTGGGCAACTTTCACGTAGGGTGGAAAAAACTCCGCCTGTTTTTTGAGCTTGTCTCCTGGGTCACTGTCCCATCCTTTCTCACCTCCCCTTTCAGTTCTCAGAGATGGTTGGCATTTGTCTCTAATAATTCACAGAGCCTCAGAGAGGTCCAGGGAGGGATGAGCGAGGAACCCTTAACATTGCTTCAAGTTTGACAAAATTATAGAGTCTTATAGGAGCAAAAGAAGCAACAATTTCTCTAGTCCTGTGTATAAAGCCTCGAGCTTGATGTGGCTCTTACAGGCTGGGAAGAAATGGGATTGTGGAATGAAGGAGAAGGGGCTCCGTCTCATCTGAGGGCAGAGCCCAGCTGCCCTAAGCCTCCTCGCAAAGAGCTGCAGAAAGCCGCTGTGCCTCATTCAAAGGGGCATGAAAGGGATGGGCTCCAAGAAGTAAACCCAGAGCAGAACGTCTATTTAAAGATAGCAAACATGCAAGTCTGAAAAAGGGGGAAGAGAGGTCTGGACCTTGACAGAGAAAGAAGTTAAACGTGGTTTCCAGCGCGCGCTAGAACACGGCTCTGATGGGAGCCACAGGGCTCGGGAATGGCGCTAGCAGTGGCAGAGCAGGGCGGAAGGACGGCTCTTCCTGCTGAGCTGCGTGTCACTTGTTACCCCCCCAATAAATAAATAAATAGCCTGAAGCCGTGCGGCCCTGGCGCAGCTCAGCAGGGCTGTCCCCAGACCTGGTCAGGGAGGCATTGTTCGGAATGGGGCTCACAACACCACCACCCCGCGCCAGCTGCCCTGCCAGCAAGCGCCTCCGCCGTCAGGTGGGAGAGCTGGCTTTGTGGTTACTGGTTTTGTCACTAATGTCCTTCTGAGATGCAGAGGGTGGCAGGATGGGATGAGTACTCCCTAGCAAAAGCTCAGTATCCAGAAGCTCTGCTCGGAATTCTTGAGGAAGAAGGGCTTGCTCCAGCAGTACCCCCAGGGCACAGCGTGCGTCTCTGGGGTGGGCGCAAGCTGCCCCAATGTGCTCTGAGGTTACAGCACTCAGCCCCTGCAGCCGGGAGAGAAAATCCTCCTTACCTGCAGCACTGGGTCTGGGTGCAGCCAGCTGAGCACCGCAGCCCAGGAGTCTGCAGGAGTTTGGATGTGGATGGCAGGGACCTGTGCAGGCACGGGCTCAGACAGGCACCATGTGGGTGCAGATCAACATCCAAATTCCCACAGGTTTTTGGCCGCCAGTTGGCTGGGAGCCTTTAGTTCTACCTCAAAAAGAAACAAAACCAAAACAAAACAAAAAAAAAGAAACAATAAAGTAAAAGGTGCATTTAAAATATCATGAAGAGAGAAACTGCCATGAAATAAATAGCAAAAATAACAAGGTGAACATCTGTGTCACAGCAACTCTGAATTCAAGTAGTGTGCACATGCCTACAGCACTTTCTCACGGCCGCCATTGGTTCGGCCTGAGGATCAGCGCTCAGGTGGTGCCCCGGTGTTGGGACAGCCAGCTCCTCCCTGCTGGAATGGATGTGGAGAGATGGGGGGAGGAGGGCGGTACAGTCCATGCAGACAGTCAGAGCCGTGCAGTTCCCACCTGGGGCCAGTGGGACAAGGACACGCCAAGTCCTCTCGCCCTGCTCCCACCCATCGTGCCCGAGAGGCGGCGGCCGTGCCTCAGAGCTGGAAGGGGTATTGCTTCAGGTAGTCCCTCATCCGCCGGGGCAGTGGCAGCCGCTCCACCTCGGTGGTGCAGCGGTTGATGCGCAGCCGGCAGAGGTGCTGCAGGCTGGGGATGCTGTCCCGGCGGCCCAGCGGCCGGAGGAGCTTCAGGTGCACAGCCGCTACCGCCACCTCCTTCTGCACGGGGGGCAGCGGGGCCGGCGGTGGGTACGGCGCCTCACTCTTGCTTTCTGTCGTGCAGGACGTGACGTAGTGCTGGATGAGGCTGACCACGTCCGGGAAGGCCAAGATGCGGGGCTTGGACAAGTAGTTGGAGTCCAGGCGGAACTTGCTGTCAGTGTACTCGATGCGCACGTTGGTGGGACCGCGGTTGGTCTTGACCGAGAGCGTGAACAGGTAGCTGGGGTGCGTGCTGTCCCGCACCAGAAAGGTGCCCTCGGGCATCTTCTGCAGGTGCTGCTTGGCCTCGCTGGCTGTGATGGAGCCCCAGTACCAACCTGGAAAAGCACCCGGAGAGCACTCATTAGGGAAGGAGCGGGCCAGAGGGGCAGCAGTGGGCTGGGGCTGCGACCTGCACGGCCGGAGCCGGGCCGGAGCCGCATGCACACCGCACGGGAACAGCGCACAGCCTGTGCTCCAGGCCGGCTCTTACCGGACTCCCGCAGATAGGAGAAGGTCTTTGCGATGCAGAGGAGGTCCTCCTCGGGGTCCCGCGTCTGCGGTGTGCTGCCGTCTGGCTCCGGTGCCGCGAAGGTGGGCGCAGGCTCCTCTGGGAAGGCTGGAACCGGGAGGGGCTGCATGATGTGCTCCGTCAGATCCTCCGCGATGCCGCGCAGCGACAGCCTTTGGATCTTCTCCTCTGCCAGCAAGGGGTGAGGTCTGAAGCAAAGAGCACAGCGTGTTACCTCTTTCGGCCGTGAAGGGCTGCTCGGTGTGTGCTGCCTTGTGCTACAGTGTGCTGTGTACTACAGGCAGACTGCAATAACATTGCATTTCACACTGAGATCGGCACATGGGAATCATAGAATCACAGCACACTTGGGCTGGAAAGGACCTCCCAGCCACCCCAGCCCTGCCACGGGCTGGCTGCCCCCAGCTCAGGCTGCCCAGGGCCCCTGCATGGACTGAGGCACCTCCAGAGATGGCACCCACAGCTCTGGAAGAAAAGACATGGCTGAAGATGAACCCTAAGGACAGGGGAGACATCAGCCTATTTCACCATGGAAAAGCTGCTCTGTCTGCAATACAGGTTGACACGAAAACACCTTTGGTTTTAGATGTTGGCTTTTAATGGTACTTTCAGAGCTTCATAGCAGCTTTCCAGCTTCATCGTTACAAGCTGGAGCATTTCTGCATCTGTCAATGGCTCTTAGTCATTTACTGTACTATAATTAGAAGCAGAATTGAGAATTGCTTGGGTTGTGTTGTACCTGCTTTCTACTTAAACAACCCTGATCCCAAATGTGCTGCTAGAGCTAAGGGCAAGCAGGTCTGGTGGCAGAGTGATGGGAATCCTTGGTTCAGCCAAACCCCTGCACCACACAGAGCCCGGCACTCAAGGGCACACTGGGGACATTGGTGTGATCACCAGTCCCGGGTGATGACTGCAGGACGCCAAGGGGCTCTGAGCACCGTGCCCAGGGCACAGCTCTGCTCCCCAGTGAAATCCCTGCCCTCAGTCCCATCCCTGGGCTCGCTGCCCCCTCCATGTCACACACTGTGCCCCCACGTGCTTGAGACGTTCAGAACAAAAGGTGAATGGGGCTGTCCCTGCCCTGCAGAACCCACGGGGACCACAGAGGTGGCAGCCCTGCCCCGGCAGCTCTGCAGGGAGGAGCTGAGGCTGTGGTGTTTCCCCTCCTGTCGGCTCCTTCTGTGCCTTAGCTGAACTGTGGCCCTTCAGGGATGGATGTGGACATGCTGCGAGGTGGCTGCTGGGGACAGGAGCGGGAAGCAGAAGGGGTTGGGGAGGAAAGCAGGCTGGGCAGAGCCTGACGGCAATTTCTCCAGGATTTAAGAGTGAGCACCTATCAGTGCCATGAGCCTGCACTTCTAACAGAACAGTGCTGGTGTGGGTAATGGTTGTGTGAAACCAGTGGTAGCAATCCACCTACAAAGGGAGACGACACATGCCCATGTGAGATGTGGCAAACCCCCACCATCCTGTGGCTCTTTAGAAAAGAGCATTCTTCCAGCACCGTGGTGAGCGGGCTATCTGCTGCCTTGCGGGGCATGTGACTCTAGTTTCGTCATTCCTATCTATGGAGGCAGCCCCTACCTCCCCCAGACCCCATGCCACAGGGATGCTTTCTGTACCTCGCAGCGCACTGAACGCTTGCTGTTCCCGGTCTGGCTGTTGGCGTGTGGCTTCCCACAGGCGTCCCCCAAGCTGTGGCTGCAGGGGAAGGGGTGCCACTCCTAAAGCCCCATGTCTGTCCTCGTGCAGTGCTCTCCCAAGCACACGTCTGCCTGCAGTCCCAGGAAGGGACATTCTCTGCTCTCCCTTCCCTACAGACCAGGCACTGCAATGTGCATGGTGCCCGGCCAGGAGCTACCCACATCTCTGCCACCCCACACCTGTGTGTACCACTGCCCCAATTCCAGACCTTCCCACTAATTTCTCCTGAAAGCTTTTCAGGCCTGCCAGTTCTGACCACGAGGAAAACTTTCTTTTGTCCCTAACATGGAACCGTTTTTTTTTTTTTCCTTTTTCTACTGCCATCTCCTTCCCCCTGCCTTGTGCCTTTGGAAGGGAGTCTGGAAGGGAGCTTGGAGCAGCTCACTGGGACCGAAGTGGAGGAGGGCTTTACATCCTCCCGATAAGCTGCTCCATAGGGAAGATGATGGCACAGAGCAGATGTGAGCAGGGAGAGCGGCTCCGACACGGGAGGGACGGCAGAGGGACGGGGCAGAGCCGCCGGCAGCGATGTGCGGAGTGCCGCTGGAGGGTCTGCAGGGAAGGAGCCGCGGGAGCGGGGTGTGCGGGCTCGGCCCTGCGTGGGGACGGGGGAAAATGCTTGGAAATAAGCGCTTGTAGGAAAGAAAGCGGGAAGAGAAATGCGGAGACCAGGGCGGTTGGCGGGCACGGGCGCTGCGCCGGGAGAAAAAACAAATGTAGAAAAGTAGCATATGGGGACCGGAGAGGAGCGGCGACGGAACGTCTCCGTGCGCCGGTGCTGAGCATGTCCCAGCTCCCTGGGAAGGAGAGTTCAGAGAACAGATCCTCCGCTCAAGGCTGCGGTCGGCTCTGCGGCTCTTCCCTACTCGGTGAAACTCGGGAAGACGGTCGGGAAGCGCGGGGACGGACTGCGGGGCCGCCGGGCGGATCAGGGCTGCGGAAGCGCCCACGGGAGGGGGGATCCGGGCGGTACCGGGGCACTGAGCGCTGGGCTGCGCGCGGGGAGCTGCGGTGCGCCAGGGGGGTTCCGGTGCGGGTGCTCCGGGCTGAGCGGTGAACGCGCTTTGCCGGGGCGGTGGGAACCGCAGCGCCGCACTGAGAGAAGAGAGGTGCGAGGGGAGAGCCGGGGAGGCAGCGGGGAGGTGTTGGTAAGCGAGATCTCCGCCGGCCCTCGGAGCAGAGCGCTGGGAAAGCGTGAGCGGGGCACGGGGAGTGGAGAGCGAGCGCTGCCCCGGGACCTCGGCGCTCACCCGTCCCCGCCGGCTGACCGCGCTGCGTGAGGGCGCGTCCCAAACGCGCGGCACAGAAAAGTGGTGGGGAAGGAAGGCGCAGCGGTTCGGCACGGCGATGTTCTCAACGGCGCACAGCGCTCCGGGGCTGCATTGCTCCCGGTGCGGACAGGGTCCCGCCGGTGCCCCACTGCCGCTTTGTACCGATTTGTCCTTCTCCCTTCGCCCCCGACCGCGAAGCAGCGAACCCCTCGCGGTTCTCAGCAGCGGAACGCGCGGAACTCGGGACCGCACTTACCCCGGGACGCAGAGGATCATGTCACTCCCGGGCCAGGGGAATAGCATCAGGGCCTCGGCAGGGGCAGCGCCCGTCCTCCCCGCTGTGCCCGGCCGCGCTGTGCCCCGTCCCGCACTCCGGAGGCGGCGGCGGAGCGGTGCGGCGCGGTCCGATCCTCCCGCGGGGCGCCCTCAAAAAGAAGCGTTCGGGGCGCTCGGCGTCAATAATAAATAGACGTGAAGGAATAAATACGGTCCCCGCGAGCGCTGGGGAGAGACGCGCGTCTCGGCTCGGGCTGCACAAGTACTGGGGCTCGGCGAGAAAAAAAACCCGCTAAGTAATCTTTTGTTTGCCCCTTTTAATCTGTTCCAGGAAGCGAGGGATTCCTGGAATCGCATTGTATTCGCATCACTCTTCCGATAGCAGCCACGCGAGGAGAAAGAAAAAAAAGCGGCAGGTATAAATAGCGGCGCGGCGCCGTGATGTCAGCGCGGGGCCGGGCGGGGCCGCTCGGGGCGTTGGGCGCTCGGCTCGGCTCGGCTCGGCTCGGCTCGGCTCGGCTCGGCTCGGC
>NW_024884778.1:19145141-19221373 GCF_019232065.1 Centrocercus urophasianus
GCTCGGCTCGGCTCGGCTCGGCTCGGCTCGGCTCGGCTCGGCTCGGCTCGGCTCGGCTCGGCTCGGCTCGGCTCGGCTCGGCTCGATCCAGCTCGGAGCCTCGCGGCTGCGCTCGGCGCGCTTCGCGGAAACGCCTTTGATCCATTTCCAAGAACTTTCCAGGAACGCGAGGCCGCCGCGCCCGCCGCTGCCAATGGGCGCCGCCGCCGCCCGCCGCATGCGCGGGGCTCCGCCCGGACCGAGCGCTGCGATCCCCGCTGTGCCCCGCGTGGCGGTGCGGCTATGCCGGGGCTGCTCCGAAAGTAATGCTTCTTATTTCGTGCTGTCGGCCCGCGGAGGCGGATGGCGGTGGGATGGAGGTAGAGGTCGAACCTTTCCGCAGATATCCCATGACGTTTCGTTGCCCTGTGACAGATGGCAGCGGAGGGGCAGTCTGACAAAATAGCGTCTTGACACGGAAGGGTGCAGGGAACGAAGGGACGGGGCTGAATGCCTCCTCGCAGAAAAAAATGGCAACCATTGACATTGTCAACTTTGATGGAGCAGAGTGGTCACCTCTGCTGGTGCAGGTTGTTACCATGAAGACTGCTCATCATCGCCGGTGAAAATGCATAGCTAACGGTGGTGGCTGTGTTGAAATAATTGTGTTTTGTCGCTGAGAAGTTGATCTGTTAAATAGCGTTATTGTGATCGTTGTGTTCGTTTTCTTTTCCACGAAAATAAATAGGAGGTATTACTTTCGGAGCGACCTCAAATAAGCACTCAGAGCGGCCCCCATCTGTAGGTTTTTTTACCCAGCAAAGCCGGGCGATGCAGACCTCAGGGCCTTCTGGGCCTATCAAAGCCTTTATTTTTCAACACGTCGGCTCCATCCTCCTCCTGCCCCGGGCGTCCCCGCTGACCGGAGGCGAAGGGCCGCAGGGCGGCCACCGGGTACAGGGGGCAGCGGAGCCGGGGCCGGACTCAGGGCGGTTCCCGCAGACTGAACGTCCCGCTCCGGCACGGAGCCGCGCTCATCCGTCCCTCCGCGTGCGGTGCCGTCACGGGCTGCGGGGAGCGGGAGGGTTCCCTCGTACCTAATGCGGCCCCTTCTACAACCTCGTGCCGAGCTGCAGCGCCGCGCCGCTCTCCCAGCCTTCGGTCTGCGCGTGGGGCCGCACCGGCGTCCGTGTGTCCCATCGGCGGCATCGGGCTCCACCTGGCGACGTCCTTCGGGCGCGGGCGGCGCTGCTGGCGGAGGGGCAGAGCTGCGGGGCAGCGCGGTATCCCCACGTTGGGCGGCGGCTTTGCGCGGCCGTCCCCGGGCGCTCTGCGGCACCGCAGCACCGCCCGCTGGGCTGCGGCTCCCTGGGGCTGACTGCCGCCCCTCTGCTCCCGCGCTGGGATCTCTTTCGGTGAGAGATTAATTCACTGTGCTCCACTGCAGAAGAAAACGAAGCACCATCTCCTGGTGACAGATGAGAGGATTTATGATGCTTTTGGTTTGTGGTACTTCTAAGGAAAAGCAAAAACAAAAACAGTTTGCTTTTCTTCTCTCTGCTGAAATGGGAATCATAGAATCATAGAATGGCCTGGGTTGGAAGGGACCCCAAGGATCATCAAGTTCCAATCCCTCTGCTGCAGGCAGGACCAGAGCCTCCAGATCTAATACTAGAGCAGGGTGCCCAGGGCCCCATCCAACCTGCCCACGTGGTGCCCAGGTGTCCCTCTGCAAGTGCCCTGTGGCCTGAAACACCCCCAGCAAGTGCCTGTAACACAGCTGCTGGCATTCAGTGCAGCTCTCAGATCCCCTGCATCTCCCTGCAGTGCTGTGAGGACAGAGTGCTGAGGACCCCCAGGCATCAGGGCACAGTGTGGTGTAGGATACGGGTGGCCTGGATACAGCAGTGGGTTTGGGGCTAGGATTTGTAACTTACAGAAACCTTATTATGACTTCCTCTCTTTTCCCTCCTTTTTATTTTTTTCTGTTTGTTTTGTTTTGCTTTGCTGAGTCTGAGGCAAACACCTGCAGAGCAGAACTGAAGGAAAGGTGCATGCGCCGCTTTTCAGAGTGCAGCACACACCACAGCCCAACCTAGAGGTCATACAGCAGCTTCCATTTCCTGCTGTGCATCACCAGAGCTTCCTGCAGAGCTTCCCTTCCTGCCACGGCACAGACACAGCACTTTCTGAAGAACTTCCTTAGAAATGCAGAAAGGATGCTGCAGCCTCACAGTCCTGTCCCCACTTCCAGGCTGACAGACAGAGCAGCCTCTGCCAGGGGACATCTGTATAATGCAGCCGGGGGAGGCAATGTTTCAGAAGAATGCGTCACTGCATTTTCAGTTGCTGGTGGCATTTTCTTTATTGCAGTCAATACTGATTTCCTCGAGACACTGCTGTGTGAGGACCAACCCCAGCCTAATCCCTTTTGTCTGAGATAAACTCAGATGACTGCAGCATGCGGGTAGGTATCATTCTCCCAAAGCACGCCATCCCCAGGGATTTGGAGACCCCAGATTTCCCAGCTCTCCACCAGACAGCAAACTGAGATGTTTCATTTCACTTTATTTTTGTTGAGAAATGAGATATTTCACAGTCTGAACTGGCTTTGACACCTGATATTGCTGACACTGAATTGCTGCGGTGTAGGAAAAAGGCAGCATAAAATACCTGATGAGATGGCCAAAATTAACCTTAATCATCCAAAGTAGTGGTATTCGAGCCATAAAGCTCTCTCTGTGTGGAGTGAGTAGCTGTGATACCAGGAGCAGCAACCCCAGCTGTGTGCTGGCTGGAACACTGAGGTGGCTGCTGCCCCACTGCTCAGTGCAAGATTGGGGCCTCAAGATCAGGGAAAGTCCCAGACCAATCCCTGGTTTGGGATTTTCCCTGATAAACTCTGCTCCTACTGTAGGGCAAGGCAGACAAGCTACTGAATTCCCTCTCAAAATAAGGGTGGATTTGTTTTGTCTGTTTGTTTGGTGTGTGTGTGTATGGTAACTGTTGAGTCACGGCCTGAACCACTGACTGGGCACCTGGGAAAGGATCCGGTCAGCCCTGGGAGCACAGGTGAAGGCACAGCATTCACAGCATTACACAGCAGTGTAATAGGAAGGGGTGGAGCTTGCACCTCTCTTATACCTCACTGAAGGGCTGATGGCCCTGGGGAAGGGTTTGTGGTTGGAGATCCTTCCTTAGTGGTCTTTTCTGTGAGCCTGGGTCTTTGGAGGTGGGTGAGCATCTTTACTTCTTTGAAATTCCATCCATGCTACTCCCTTTGTTGTTACACTCCTCTGTTGTCCTTCCATGGCATTAATCTTTCTGATTGTAACAGTGTGTCATTGCTGTTGGGTACTTTTGGAAAAAACAGGATTAATATTTAACGTGCAGTTCTAGGGATTTTTGTGAGGAAAAATTTAGTGCCACAGTGGGGTCCTAGTGTGTAACAATACTGTGGTTGTTTTTAACTTCAAAAAGCAAACATCCATAAATAAATAATATTTTCCTTCTGATTGGAAGCTGTCCCTGGCACTGCCAGTCCTGGGAGGTACAGCAGGGGGAACTGGGATCCTTCCCTCCAGAGGAGGCTCAGGGGAGACTTCAGACATCTCCCTGAATGGAGGTTGTAGTGAGGTGGGGGTCAGCCTCTTCTCCCAGTTAACAGTGATGGGACAAGAGGGGGCAGCCTCAAGTTGCGCCAGGGAAGGCCCCCACTGGGTATGAGGAAGAGCTTCTGCAAAAGAGTGGTTGAGCTCTGGCACATCTGGGGGAGTCAGCATCTGTGGAGGTGTTCCAGAACTGTGGGGATGTGGCGCTGAGGGATGTAGGTAGGTGGGGGGGGTGGATGGTGGGGCTTGGTGATCTTAGAGGTCTTTGCCAATCATAATGATTCCGGGATGTAATGCTTCTCCCTAGCACAGCGGTACATCTTGTGCCCAGACAACCTACCCCAGCTATAAAATGACCACAAGAAGAAAGGGAATGTATTTGCTCGCTCTGCCTCAGCTGTGGCCATTCTTGCAGCGAGGCCCCTGGGCCGGGGCTGCAAAAGCTTTGTCAGAGTTTCAGGTGGGTGAAGTCAGCAGGGGCCCTTATCGGCCGGCCCCGTACGGCTCATCCGCGCACGGAGGACGCGGCGCCGCCGGCCGTGCCCGGCCCCGTCAGTGCCCCCGGAGCGCGACGAGCCTCGCGCCGTGCGCTGCCGCGGCCGCTCCTCCGGGCACCGCCGCACGGGCGCGCTGCGGCACCACCCGCGGCCGTCACGGCAGCCGCGCCTCCCGCCGCTTCTTTCTCTTACTTCCGTCCCCCTTCCCCCTCATTTTTGGTTTGTTTTTGTTTGTTTGTATTTTTCCCACCTTCTTCGTACTTCATCAGCTGCCTCTGCCCCCCGCGAGCCGCGGAGCGCTCCGGGGCATCCCCTGGCACCGCCGCCGCCCGCGAGTGCCTCAGGTCGCCTCCACAAAGCACAGCCCCCAGCCCGACTCCCGGTCCCCCCAGGGCCGAGCCGACGCCCGCCGGCGGTGCTCCCTTCGGGCCGGGGCCTCCCCTCTGCGTGGGGGGCGGTGCGCACCTGCCCGGGGCGGACCCAGGCAGCGCCCGCCCTCCGGGACGCCGCGCAGGGAAGCGTCGGCCGGGCCCGCGCCGCTACCGGCAGGTAACGTCCTCCGGCGGGCCCCGGGCCGTGTCACCCCGCGGGGCGGGACGAGAGCCGGTCTGGGGCGCGGCGCCCCTCGCGTCTCCTTTCCCCCAACCTCGCCCCGCCGAGGGCCGCAGGTGGGGGCTGCTGCCACGGCGCTGGATGCGGGGAGGCCGCCGGGGGTTATCGCTGCGGGGCCGTCTGCGCTGAGCGCGGGGCTCCGCCGAGGACTTTGGTCCGAGCTTCGGCACGGGCGCATGCTGTGGCGGGGCAGAAAGTTCTGGGTGCGGGCTGGGAGCTGCGGGGCGGGGGCTGAGCGCTCCACGAGCGCCTCTCCGCCGCTGCGGGCGGCCCGCGGAGGGCGGCGGGCGGCTCTCTCACGGCGTTGGGCGCTGACCCCCGTTTGTGTCCAGGACTCGATGGCGAGCGCTGCGTGAGCCGGCTGAGCGCGCTGGGACGGAGCGCGGGGTCGCCCGGTGGGCGTCGCGGTGGCCGCGAGCTGTCGCCTGCTATGGAAGGCGATGGAGGAGAGCGGGAATCCCAGCCCGAGAGCCACGTGGAGAGCAGGAGCGGCGTGAAGCCTGTGCCCGGGGGAGCGGCCCACGTCAAGCTAGAGATAAAGAAACACGCCGTCACGGATGACTACAAGCTGTCCAAGCGGGTGCTGGGGTTAGGAATCAACGGCAAAGTACTGGAGTGCTTCCACAAGGAGACGGGGCAGAAGTGTGCTCTGAAGGTATGTGGGCTGTTCCCTTTTACCTTGGGGCTTTGGAGGCTGCGGTTCACATAACTCCCTGTTACACTCCTGTTTTGCCGTTGACGTTTCACAAGGAGAGCTGCGTGGTGAGGTATCCCAGCCTGGAGATGCTCGCAATGCTTACGGGATAGCAGCCCGCCCGTGAGTCTGTCCCAGAATATTTCACGTGAGTGCTGAGGAGGACGTTACCAGTGGGAAAAGCCTCGTTTGTATTTAAGAGATAAAGCAGGGAAGAGAACATCTGGGTGTGTGCTGTGAGGGAGCGTGCTGGATTCTGAATGGATGTGTTATGCAACACTGGGGAAGGAAGCTGCTTTGGGTCTCTGTAATTCAATAGGCCCAAACTGGGAAGGGTTTAGCTACTCATTGCTCTTTAGGCTGTCTTCCCTCTGAAGACCTTTTGCAGGGCCCTGCTCGCTGTTGCAGGTGCACGACTTTGGAAGGATCCCTCTTGTTGGAAGGGGTGCTTCCCCTTTCCTCTGTTCTCTTTATCTTTGCAATCTGTTTCCTGAAGGGCACCGCCTGGGCGTGCACAGGTAATGTCAGCACTGGCGAGTAGCTGTGAACTGGAAATGAGGATTTGTAGTGATAAACACGAGTTAAGAACACAGACCGTTAACTCGGGAACATTAAACTCACTTGCCTTTTAGCCTGTAACCTCGAGGTTTTCTTGATGATATTAGAGCATGTGGTTAAAAACCCAACAAAAAATAACTGGCCCAAATGCAAACCAGGTTGGGGCTGTGCAACAGGACTGAAAACAGCTGAAGCAAATGCTGTGAGAACGATGTGGGAGTGTTGCTGAGTTCTTGCTGGAGCTTACCTGATTAGTGAAGGTGTTTTTGGGGTGCATTTCTATTTCTTAAGCCTCGATCTGCATCTGGTAGCAGCAGGATGGCAGCTGGAAGCCAAGGGCTGTGCGTGGCCTTACTTCAGTCACTTGAGAGCTGCTGTGCGGCACAGTCCTTGCGGCAGAGGTTGGAAGTACCTGGTGGCTTTGTCTATTAAAAAAATAATAATAATTTGAACAGATGAACTAGAAAAACTTGTCACAACGTGCTGATTAATGGCCGTGTTTCCATTGCTCTCATTTATCTTTATCGCTGTTTCTGTGTTCTCTGCACATAGCTGACTCACAGGAGTTTATCGTGGAGGAAACTAGAAGTTCTGGCAAACAGAGTGGGTAGTGCTGGGGCTTTGCACCTGCCTGGGGTTTGTGGCTCTGAGGTGCGATTCCTCATTTGGTTCCTCCTGCCTAAATATTCTGCACCAAGTGAGATAAATTGAGGTGCTTTCAACGTGATTTCCATGCTCAGGGTGCTGTGATGAGGGGTAGCATGCCTTCTGTTAATACAGAAGCTGTTTTACTCTTTTAGAAGAGTTCAGTGGATTTTATATTTGGTCTACGCCATTCAAAGGTTTTATGGAAGTATTTTAAGATAGAAATTTCCATTTGGGAGCACAATCCAATGGAAATAGGGGTGTTCCACAGCCAATTCCACAGCTCTGGAATCAGAGGAAATATGTTCCCATTCAGTACAGTGCTTTAGTTTGATGCTCAGAGCTGGGGAGGGGAAGAGGAGGAGCAAAGCTGCAGTGCTGGGTAGAGAGGAGGAATCTGTACCAAGTCCTCTGATGCTGGCTTCCATTTAGCACAGACTGAGTTGGCCATTGTTGTTGTTTTGTTTTCATAACTTTTAAAAGATATGGAAAGCCACAGCACACGCTTCCATTGCCAAGCAGGGGCTTTGTCAGTGATGTTCAATACTGTGCTGAGATGGTTACGTGAGCATCGTGCTCCCAGCTGTGCCATGTGCATGCTTTCCTTCCAAAATGGGCACAAATATTAAGATCCTTAGGAGTTCTCTGGGAGTTTAAATGGCAGATAATATTTCACCGTGTACATGTATGTATTTCTCACTGTTGTGAGCTTAAGTGCTGGAAAAAAAAGTTAAATATGCCATTAAGTAATATTGCCAGCAGTCTGTAGAGAACCTGCTATTCTCTCCAAAGATGGTCTAATGAGAAGATTACCCAACAAGGAAGGATAAAACTTTCCTTGGATAATTGGAAATCACTTGGTTAATGGGAAAGGACATAAAATCTTTTTTGTAGACCTGGATGAAGGCTTTCAGAGAAGTTTGCCCATTGTTTTTTGTGAAACCTCGACAGGGCCGTAGCGTTCCCCAGCACCAGGTAGGACTTCACAGCACATCATCTGGTCAGAACACTTACTAAATTAAAAAGAAAACTTGGAAAAATGGCTTTTCGGAGGCAACTTTTGTGTGTGTTTGTGCGTAGGGATGGCAGGGCCATGGTGCTCCGGCCTTGCCACTGCTTGTGCCAATGGGTGCGCTGACATCCAGCTGCAGGAATGGGAAGTGAAGGTTGCTGCAGCCTGATCTCTTGGGTGGAGAGAATGGACAGACTGGGCTGCAAGTTGAGCAGGAGGGGGAAAAAACATACTGGGTGATTTTCTTCATACATTCCCTGGAGGCTGTTTGTGCAGTCTCCATTGGTATCTGTATTTGTGGATAAATAGTTCAGCAGCTCCTGCTGCTGGAGATGGAGCATGATAGTCTGTTCCCCTTCACACCACGCTTGTCCATTAAAGCTTCTGACTTGGCAGATGGCACTGCTTTCTGCCTGCAGGTTTTCTTTTACATGGGAACAAAGCCAGCGCAGCCGGGATCTGGATAGAAATTACTCAATGGAAGGAATTTTAACTGAGGTACTTGAGAGGAAAGGGCTCAAACAGGCAGAAATGTTCCTTCCCAGAGCCATGTGTCAGTCCAGCTCTACACGCTGTAATGGGAGCTCCCTGTTGTCAGCTTTCATCTGTGCCCATAATCAGAGCTAGTTAGAATGTCGGTAATCACTTTAATGCAGAAAAATTCAGGACAGCCTCTCAGAGATCCTGCAGGGCTGTGCTTGTGTGCAGTATTCCATGGCTCGGCATTGAGATTTGCTACGCGTTTTTAAAATGTGTTGTCAGCTTTGTTCTGTTAGACTGAAATGCCACACACATTGCTGTCCTGCTGCAGAAAACCTAAGCTAGTTACTGTCACAGGCACAGGGACGTTTTGGCTGAGCAGTGCTGTTTCCAAACAGAGCGCGCTGTGCTTCGCAAGGGCAGGAGCATAAACAAAGCAGATCTGCAGGACCAGGAATGGCCTTCCAGAGGGCAGCTGCATTTTTGTCTCTTCCTTGCAACTAGAAAACATCAAGTCTCTTTCCATCGCCGATCCAGAAATGGCAGCCAAATGAAATGTAGTCACCTTTATTTCTAGCTTTCCTTTGCCAGCCTTCTCCTTTCCGTTCACTTTATCTTGTGGGGTTACACAGTGTAACCTCTGCTGCTTTACTGCTGTCCCCAGCCTGAGAGTTCTGTGCTGTTCCTCCCTCTGGCCGAGACCCCAGTGGTGGGCTGGCCTGCCTGCATCACTGCAGCTCCTGTCACTTGTCTTCCCGTGAAGAACATCCAGTGCTTCATTCTGTTCCCTCACTTCTTTATCTTTATTTGTACAAAGTCACGCCAGGCAGTGTCAAAGTAATATTTCAACGCGTCTGACCTACCTTATTTTAAAGAAAGGAGGTAGAGAGGGCTCTGACAGAGTCGGGATCAAGAAGGGAGAGCTGGAGACTGTTCTGCTGCTGGAGCATTGGCATATTCTGCATCTGCCCTTTCCAGGGTTTGGTGGATGATTCAGGATGTGAAACGTTGTATGTCGTTGGCATGCTATTCAGCTTCAGTAAACACATGTTGCTGCCTTCCAGAGGAAGAAAAGGAAGGACTGCCTGGACACAGCAGCAAAACAAAGGTCTTTGGGGCTTCAGGAAAACAAAGTACATTGTTTCAGGAGAACTCTCACGAATAACAGTAACAGTTGCAGAAGGGCCTGTTCCCTAATACAGCGTGCAAACCAGGCACTGTGAGGGCCTTGCAGTCATCTGAGGCTTTCAGGCTAAGGCACAGCGTGTAGGAGCAGACCTGCTGGCTCATGGCTCTTATCCTCTAGGATGAACAGCAGAGAGTGAAGCAGTGACTCGCCTCGTGGAAAATGCCTGTGCTGGTGAGTGCCAGCTACAGCATGTGTGATTGGCTAATTTGAAGGCAAATAGGGGAAGCCCACTCATTAAACAAAACAAAAAGCGAACGCAAAAATGAACAGGCTCTTTGTCTTTAAGCTTCAAGGAACTCTTAGTGAATGATATAAATGATGATAATAGAGTAGGAGTCTCTACTACAATCCGTGTGAGTATCAGCATAATGTTGTAGTCAGGCAAGAATTGGTAACAGAAATTTAGCACGAGATCGTTATCACACACAGGGCTGTACAGAGGGGTGTGTGTCTGCTTTCCAGAGTGGAATTGCTATGGAAGGTTATAGCTGTTCTGCATCACCTTAATTTCATTTAGTCTTGGGCTGTGTTTCTGCCTCTTACTCAATTTTCCTGCTTCTGATTAAGTTAAATAGCTCTGCATCACGTAAGTTAATTGCTGGATTATCTGTTTTCAGCTTGCATCCCCTGAAGTCAGCTCAGGGTTGCTCACTAACAGGAGACTTCACAGTCAAAGTATTTGTTTTGCAAGTTACTGTAATAACTGGTACTTCTAAAACACCCCACTCATTGCCTCAAACAAGATGATCAAGGAAGAGAATGCAGAGATTGAGAAGGCAGTGCACATGGGGAAAGTGGAAGTTATTTTAGGCTGATTGATTTTTAGAATGGGAAATGTTAACAAGCATCTTGGATGCTATGGGTTGCATTTTTAGAGTAGAAAATTATGCCACATCCTTGGAATGTGGTAGGAATGCTGTACTAAGCTACAGCTGTGACGGGAATTCAGGAGAGCCAAGTACAACTGTTGGTTAGGCTTTGTGTGGGGTGCAGGAGCTCTTGCTTTGCAGGAGTGATGGTGTATTTCAGGAGGAAGCTAGCATGCTAAGTGACATTTTCTGTAGTTCCCTCTTACCTACCATGTTTCCTGCAGCCTATTTATACTGGTTTATCTCATGCTACAGTAAATTCAGCATCAGTAACACAGCTGAGTATGACTAATAAACTCCAGGAGCTATGTGTTGGTAGATCAAAGGCAGATATGGTGTAGAATATGAGTTCAGAAAAGTTCCTGTTGAATGGCAGTCCCCAGTGTATGGAGGAGTACCTAAAACATGGATAGCATGAGACTGGGCCTCAAATCTTATCCTTTGGTGCCAATCTTGGTAGGCATTACGTAAACATGCATAAAATACCTAAAATAACATTCAGTTGATTAAAAAGTGGGTCAGTGCTGCTGCAAGAATTGTTTTTAAACCAGTGAGTCATCCAAGGCTTGAGCCTTTCAGGCCTGAATCTTTCTGCGCTTTGGGGCCAGAATGGCACCTTCCAGAGGGCCAGCTGGACTCGAGATTTTAGAAAAGGTAGTCATCACCAATTTAGTAGGATAATCTTCCATTCTTGACTGCTCTTCTTCCTTATTTGAAAAACAGCAAATGCTTTTTTTTTTTTTTTTTTTTTTTTTTTTTTTTTTTTTTTTTTTTTTTAAATGTATGTATGTGTTCTGTCTGAAACAATTAAAACCTTGTGTAGTAAATTCCTCCCAGGTTCAATAGCAGTTCATTAAGCCTACGGAGTTCAAGCTGAAGGGTAAATGCTATAAAAGCATTAAACCATCCCATGAAACAAATGACATTGTCACCGCTTTGCACAGGCAGTGCTGTCTTCCCATCGACTAGCAAGCTGGCACAAGTTGCACCCCAACTTGTGTAGCAGCAAAGTCCTGGCAGGTCCAGGTGCATTCCCTGCCTTCACCCCAAAGATCTGAGTCGTCGTAGGTATGTGCCTTATTTCTGCTGGAAAGAAAGTGCTGAAAGGCAGAGTGTGTGCATGTGGTGATCAGGCAGCACTCATCGCTGGGCTTGGTGCCCCTCTTTGTTTCTGTCTCTTCCCTTTAGAGTCCAAATCCTCCTGTTCCACTTAACTAAAAGAAAACCTTGCTGATTCATGCCAGCTAGGGGTCTCATTACAGGTAACTGGATTTTGTGTAACTGGAGGTCATCCTCCCCCTTTACTCTGCCCTGGTGAGGCCTCATCTGGAGCACTGCGTCCAGTTCTGGGCTCCCCAGTACAAAAAAGACAGGGATCTCTTGGAAAGAGTCCAGCGAAGGGCCACAAAGATGGTGAAGGGCCTGGAGCATCTCTGCTATGAGGAAAGGCTGAGTGAACTGGGTCTGTTCAGCCTTGAGAAAAGAAGACTGAGAGGGGACCTGATCCAGGTCTATAAATACCTAAGGTGTGGGGGGCAGAATGGCGAGGCCAGACTCTTTTCAGTGGTGAATGGAGACAGGACAAGGGGAAATGGCTGGAAACTGCAGCATAGGAAGTTCCGCACAAACATGCGCAAGAACTTCTTTACAGTGAGGTGACAGAGCACTGGAACAGGCTGCCCAGGGAGGTGGTGGAGTCTCCTTCTCTGGAGATGTTCAAGACCTGCCTGGATGCCTACCTGTGCGACCTGGTATAGGGAACCTGCTTTGGCAGGGGGGTTGGACTCTATGATCTCTGGAGGTCCCTTCCAACCCCTACAATTCTGTGATTCTGTGATTGTGTAAATTAACTTTATTGCAAGGGAACTATTAGGAAGAATTGTAAAGTTCATCTACCAGTCAGGTGTGTTTCAGCCTCATTTACTTATGGTAATACCATCAGTATCTTCTACAATTTGGAGAGGACTAAGACCTCTCCTGAATGTCATGGCTCACACACCTCTTTTCCCTTGGTATGTTTTTCTCCATAGGTGCTACACCCCGTGTCAGAGCAGCCGTGTCTGACAGTGAGCTACTTGTGGTAGCCTGCTGTCAGCTAAGTCTCAGCAGAAAAAAAGAATATCTTCATCCTGTGTTAAACTCACAGGCAGCATGGGGAAGAAAGATGTCTTGTCATTGGGAACAAGAGCCAGTGTGAAACTGAGACACTTGTTCAAGGAATCTTTTGGATGTGAAGGCTGTTCTGTGCTCACTTCTTCGCTGTACATGGTGATTTAGAAAGGAAAAAAGGATTATTTAATTTCACAGTCATACATAAAATGTTGCATCCCCAAATGCCTTTGCAGTACTATTTGCTGGACACTGGAAAAGTTCCTGTTTCTTGTATGATACACACGTTTCCTCATTAAGGAGTTTTCCATGTTAAGTATCTTTTTACAACACTGGATTTTAAGATTGTGGGTGACATTCCAATAGATCCACTGCAGCAGGATTGTCTGAGCCATGTGCTCTGTGGATCATGTACTGCAAGAAGGTCTCATGCATGGGAAGGGGATGGCAGCATGGAAGGAACAACGTGGTTACTCACTCAGAAACCGTGAGAACTCTCCATTGCTGCCAGTGAGAGCTGGCGGCCTGGGCTGTCTGGATCGGGGCGTAAGAAACTGTGTGGATTGTGGTATTTTGCACAAACTTCCTAAGTATTTAAGATGATTCAAAGCTCCCTAAATGAGATTAAGCTGCAATGCTCCAGCTTTTTAATGCCGACGGGGGAGAGAAGTCTTGCTCTGCATATAAATCATGCATGGCCTCCTTGCTCCTGAGTCCTTGCAGTGTGTGACGTTTTGGTCTGAAGCTTTCCTGACCTGTTTTAAGAGGAAAAGCAAAAAATAAAATCATGTAAAATTAAATTTCTTCCCAGAAGCATTGGTTTGCCAAATTGCTTAAAAAAAGCAATGAAACAAGCCATCCCGAGCGTGCCGTCTTTGGCTGAGGAGCCAATCTCATTCAAGTCGCACCGTTCACAGGCCTTAAATCTTGCTGTTCCAGCTCTGGCTCTTCTCCATGGGCCTTTTCCCAGGGTGGTTTTCTCTCGAGGCTGCTGCTACATGTGACAGCCTCAGGGCTGAGGGCAGATCTGTGGGCTGTGCTAAGGGAGAGCTCTGAAAAACCCTTTTGTTTGTCCTTTTTAGGGGGGTTTGGTTTTTTTTTTTTTTTTTTTCTTGTTGTTGTGTTTTTTTGTTTTTTGAACAGCTTTTCTCAAATAGGTAAACTGGAAGTGTCAGGGCAGGGGTGACTCGTGCTGTTTGTGCATGGAGCTTTCTGTGTGGTGAAATTTTGGCCAGGGAGAGCAGTTTGCCAAGGCGTGAGTCAGCAGGGTGCAGGGATTTGTAACTGCGGCTGGTTTCTACTCTGCTGGGAACTGGATTGGGCTTGGTTTTGTTTTCAGAGGAGAGCAGCTCAGTCTCCCTGAGGCCTTGGGACCAAACCAGCCCTGTTTTTTGGGGATGGAGCCCTTCCATCCAGCCCATGCGCAGTGTTCTGAGGCCTGGTGCTCGGCACTGCCAGCATCCTCCTTGCTGCTGGTTCCAACGGTGAGAAATACCATCCCTCCTTGGGGTGCTTGGTGAAAAATCAAGCGTCTTGTTGTTAAGGATGGATTTCTCTCAGGGCCTGATTCCGTCCCCCTAAGTGGCTTCTTGTCAATGTGGCTTTGTGACGAGCAGCCTGGTTGCCACAGTAACAGGGCTGCTGCCACCAGGGATGTCCCTGCTCCAGGCAGAGGGCCCTGCTGCTGCCGTGCCGCAGCACAACGTCCCCTTTGTAGCCGCACAGAGCGGAGGCTTTGTGGTCAGCTCTGCTCCCCACTTCCAGTCCAAGGGACTGATGGCCGCTATGTGCCTGAGAGCTTCCTGCCCTTCTGCTTGCCCTTCTGCTTTGCCCAGCCATGGGAAGCCAAAAGAAGGCCTGCTCCAGTTTGGGGTTTTCTGAGGCACCCACCCCTTAGATGCAGTCATTCCTACTGCACCTGAAAAATTGTGTTGTGAGGATGCTCAGTGGGCTGGAGCACCTCTCCTGCATGGACAGGCTGAGAGAGCTGGGGGTGTTCAGCGTGGAGAAGAGGAAGCTCCAGGAAGACCTCACTGCAGCCTTTCAGTACTTGAAGGGAGCTTATAAAGAGTTGAGAGAGTGGCCTTTTTCCACTAAGACAAGGGGAAGTGGTTTATACTAAAAGAGGGGAGATATTAGGTAGAAATTCTTCACTCAGAGAGCGTTGAGGTGCTGGCAGTGCTTACTGGAGCTGTGGGTGCCATCCCTGGAGGTGCCCAGGCCATGCAGGGGCCCTGGGCAGCCTCAGTTGGGGGGAGGCAGACCATGTCCGAGATGGGGCTGGGAGGTCCCTTCCAACCTAACTGTGCTGTGATTCTATGCAGCTTCCTTGTCCAGAAGGCATTTCACTGCTTGCCATGTGTTGCTGCAGTAGGTGTATGGAATCCTCCAGACCAAGCACAGGGAGGTGGAGCCTTGCTCTTAGCCCTTAGCAGAGCCTTTCACTTGCATAAGAGTTTCATGTAAGGTGTGTCTTCCTGGACAAGTTGTTCTTGTCTAAACTAGGGTGTAAATGTAAAGTGCAAGAGGTTTTTCACAGTGCCTATTCATATTCCAATCTTTTTTTTTCCTCTTGTGAGGGCTGGAGAACACTTCTCTTAGGCTTGGCCTGTGGAAATGCAAACAGTCTAATGCTGCTGGAACTTTTTTCAGACTTTTCTACTGCTTATTTACTGTGTTAATAGAAATTGCAGTGAAAAGCAGCTGCTGACAGTTCATTCCATTTAACCAGAAGCTGAAACTTCAAAGAAAAGGAAAGTTAATGCTTTAAGCTGGCTCAAATATGCAAATGAAATCGTGTATTCAAGTGCTGATATGATTTTAATTCAATTTTTGGATTCCTATTAATGGGTTTTAAAGGCTAAACTTTGTAGCTGCATTTAGGAAAGAACTGCAACCCGTTTTGAGAGCTGGTTGTATTCTTGCTGTTTGTTTCTGTTGCTTTCATAGCGAGTATCTGGCTCTGTGCTAGAGTTTGTGATGTAGCCTTTCTTACAAAGGGCAGAATCTGTGGATTTTGTTCAGGTTCTGGTGCCCTGTCTGCTGGAATTGGGTGTTTTACCAGGGCTGTCAGGGTTGGCCATGTGGGTTTCCACTTGTCTTTCTTTCTTCAGAAGCCAACAAAGTGACTTCTCAGGATTTCCAGCACCAAAGGAGAGGGAAGCAGACTGATATGTGAGAGTGGTGAGTGGGTAAAGGGCAGTTTATTTAGAAGCAGTCTCAGTTCTGGTGGATTGGTATCAGTGGAATTTTCCTCCAGTTTCCCAGCTCCAGAATGAGTTTTTACTGATACTGAGATACAGTGATTGAAGGCATCCAGAAGGCAGAGGGAGGTGAGAGTGACTTCTGGTTCCAGTCACACTGCAGAGCCCCATGTTGCAGGCACGCCTCTGTTTGGCAAGTGAGTGTGGCTGCCTTGACTTGAGCTGTGGCTGCATGCCTGTTACCATTGTAAAATGGGGCACTGAACTCGAGAGCTATACAAACTAACTTCTTGCTGCAGGAGGGGGAGGAGAAAACAGTGATATGTTATTGATAAAAGACTTCATACAAGAGCAATTAATTCTGAGTCTTTCCCACCTCTCTGCTGTCTGAATTATTGTTGGGGAGGTGTGAGAGAGGGTGAATGATTGCTGTGTTGTATTTTTGCACAAAAGCCAAGTCTCAGGGGAAGCATGGAAAAAGTTCTCATAAGCGTTGGGCCAACACAGCAATAATTCTTTCTTGTTTAGATCAAAATATTCCCAGTTAGTTGTTGGTGTCTCTGACTGTCTTGATTTCATCAGTATGAGCTAAAAGGCGTAGGGCTGCTCCTGTTGCAGGTTTTTGCCTGCCTCCTACAAGCAAAGGAGTGTGTTTCGTGGGGGAGCAATTTTAGAGAAGGAGAATGGTTTGAGTTTGGAGTGTGAGCAGAGTCATGTGAGCTGTGTGACAGGCCTGTAAGGAAAGGCTAGAAAAAATGCCTGTGCTGCTGCTGAACATGTTTTCTTGTTGTCTTTCCCATCTATCCTAAGCATCAAAGGTCATGAAGAAGTCCGTGTTCTCTATTTGCATTTATGAACTCTTCTAAACACACAGGGATTTTTTGCTTTGCTTTTAAAAAATGGTTTGACTTACAAAGTGTTTTCCTTTATTGAATAAATGAATAGAATCCTTTACAAATTCTGTCCATTGTGTTACAATGGAGTGGTCACTAATTGTTACCACTGCAAAATGAGGAGCAGTAGTCTCTTTTCTACTTCAGTATGACGTGTCATCAGCAATGGTTTGTAACTGACTGCTTGTTTTGTAGGGAATATGTCTAGCCAAAATCCTGGCTAAAATTAGTATCTGGGGGCCTTCTGTCATCCTGCTGTGTGCTTGGAAGAACTTCACCTGCAAATATTCATGGTTTTGTTCTTTGATTCAGTTTATGCCGTCCTTATTAACTTTTTTTTGCTCTTGCGTAGTCAGAGGAAGGGTTGATTCCCTCCTCTGCTGCCTCTACATTGTGCTGTTCATTTTCTGGAAGGATTACGTTTTAACTGCTAAATGTCAGTGAATGTCAATTTTACCTTCTACCCCAAAACTTCTATTTCATTACTTTCCCTTCATCTAATTTTTAATAATCCGTGAGACATCTCTGCAGTTTTTCCATTTTTCTTCTCTCGGATCCACTTAGCAGTCAGTAAATAGAAAATCCACTTGTGAGTTGTGATTAAATTTATTGTTAATATTTTTCCAGACTGCTAAATCTGGGGAGGCTCAGTATGTTTTTTTCACTTAGTAAGACGTATATTGAAGAAAAAAAGTGAAAATGCTTTGAAAATAAATATTTACGATTGAACTTTTTCTGAGGCCAGGTAGAAGTGTATTAGTGCTCTACAGAAATGTATTACTGCTCTGTTCTTTTCTCTCTCTACCGTTGATATGTTCCCCAATCAGTTTTCAAAGTTTCTCTTTTTTTTTTTTTAAACTAGTTGTATGTAACTTATGGTGTAAGGTTTGCATGTCTTCTCTTTTCTGAAGTAAAAGAGCCAACGTTTATATTCATAATAAAAAAGGGAGCAAATAAGCACTAATTACTGGGAACCGTAGCCCACTGGAGGCTGGATAGTAAGCACACTTGTACAACAAAGTCCAGCTCGTTGGATAAGTCACACAGAAATGCCTTCTGCCTTTTTCCTGGAAAATCTGGCAGAGTTTGGCTTGAATTAGGAATTCAGTTTTGACCTTATATTTGTTTTCCCACTGGCTGCGAAAATATCAGTCTGTCAGCATTGCTGTTTCCAGGAGGTGCTCAGGCTGTGTGTGCAATGTAAACCCTGGATATAGGGAAAAGTCCTGAAATAGATGGTGTGCTGCTGCTGCCTTTCAGTGCAACTGTTCTGCACTTCTGGTGACCCCACAGCAGCCCAGGTTTTTGCAATGTTACACTGGACACTTGAGGTGGGTGTTCTGATTCCGATTTACGTTTTCCTGCATATCTAAGCCAGTTTATAATTTCTCTTAAATCTGCTGTATGTGTAAGCAGAAGAAATTGGACGCACAAGGCTTTGACTCAGCAGAACATTCTGATCATAAAACCATCTAGGTTGAAAAAGACTGCTGAGGTCACATAGTCTAATCATCAAGCCACCACGTCCACCAGCCTTGTCCCTCAGTGCCACCATGGACCGTAGTGACTTTTTACTCTGTTTAAGGAGGTGAGCAGTCAGAAAAATGAACTGAAGTTATTAATATTAATTATTATCAACCAAAATCTGAGTGATAGAAAATTACACCTTGTTCTTGGGAAGCAACGTAGTACCATAAAATTGTGTGATATAATGGTGAAAGACGAATTCTGCCTAGTTTTAATCATTGAATTGGGCAGGTGACAGCAGACCTAGAGATTCTTTTTGTTAACCATTTAAATCTTGAACAGTGCTTTTCTATCTTGGAAGACTGCACCCAGTCTCACTAGAATAACTGAGCATGAATTTGAACAGAAGTTATAGCAAACGATAAAAGAAAAGATGCTGGGGGTTGTGTCATGTCCATTCCTCTACCTTTGTAAATGATTCTCAAGTAGAAACAAAAGGGACAACATAATAACAGAGGAAAGCAGTGGGTATGATGCCCTGAGCTCAGCAGGAAGGTGACAACATTTAGCTCTCTGGAAGGTGGGAGGAATTAGGCAGAAACAAAACACCAAGGACAATGCAGGCTAATACTTAAGTATGGGATTATTCCTTTCGGGATGAATTAATGGCAGCACAGCAGCATGTCAGAACCTTACATGTAGCTGCACTTGGAGACCCTCAGCTATATCTAATGCATCAGGACTCATCCGATTCACTACAGAATAATGCTCATGTTGCAGCCTCTTCATGTGTGGATGTAAGCACCACCTGCACCCTGTGGAATTCAGCGTCGACAGAGAGCATGGATGGAGGGGAATGGGGAAACATTCACCATGAGTTATTCCAAGAGGAGTTCATTCTGGATGATGGATGCTCACAAGGGTGAGCAGTGATGAAGCTAAATATATACGGCTTGAAGACAGCATCAGGAAAAGGCATCTCAGATAAAATGGTGATTACTCTTCTGATGTCATCAGCCTCTCAGGCGCTAACAGAGTTAATTGTAGAACGGAGCAAAAATAGCCAACGATCATTGTCCTTGATCACACAAACTATCTGTTAAGAAAAGTGTTTATCGCAGTGAAGGCATCGAGACTGTGACTAATGTCACAAATCCTGTGTAAAAAAGGGAAAAAATAGAACTGGGGGGGAAAATGATGATGATGTTGTTGGAGCAGTCCTAGCAGGGGCTGCTGCTGTGTCTCTGGAAAGAGGCAGAGGGCTGACAGCACAAGTACCTGCCCACAGGGTCCCAGCACGCACAATGGTGCCATGGCCTTGGTCCGCTTGCCTGCTCTCATTTTGGTACTTGGCCAGGCCTGAAGGTTGGTGTTTCCTGGGCAAGATTTGTTCTGGTAGAAATTGTTCAACTGTTTCCAGTGATAAAACTAAAAGGAAAAAATAGTTTACCTGCATAAAATACAAATTAAATGTCTAGTGATTTGTTTGGATTTGAAGGGTATCGAGAGTTCAATTTCATTCTAAAATTGAATTTCGTTCTAGGATGGGGCAGTGTCACCCTTAATCATTCCAAGTTCAGCTGAGTTCTGCATTTTTAATGGTCTGTGGAGATGTGTTGTGTTCTAACAGTAACAGCTGGCTCCAGGATAGGCTGGGTGCTGGGATGGGAGCAGTAAATGTGTGCAGAGCAGAGGGATCAAGGCTAAGGAGCCCCGGTAGAGGGACAGAAGCAGGGGCTGCAGGTGGAGAATGGGGATAGGAAAGGAAATTCACTGGAGGCAGCAGGAGTAGGGCTGGCTGACAGAGGGCCCCAGTGCCGGCTTCAGGGGTTTTGAGGAGGTCTTTGGGTGATGAGATTTGGTAGGAGGGGACCTTGAGATTAAGATAAGAGATTGGAGGCAGAGATGGGGTCCAGCAGGGGGAAAGCTTCATGTCACAGTGAATCATGGAATAGCCCAAATTGGAATGGACCTGTAAGGATAATCAAGTCCAGCTTCAACACAGAGTACTGCATCTTTAACTGCAGTTCTCCTGGACAGATACAATTGTCACCAAACCACCACATTTTCAACTGTATTTGTATCATTTGCATATATTGACTTAAAAATCACAGACTCTTTAAGGTTGGAACAAACCATTAAGATCAGCTAGTCTATCCATCAGCCCACCCACCTGTGCTCAGTGAGCCATGCCCCTCACCCCTTGGGGAGGACTGCATCCCGGAATCTCCCAGTCTCCTGGTTGCTCTCTAGTCATCAAGTAGCTGGAAAACCATTGATATAAAATGTTGTACACCTTGTTTACCTGTGTTTTTAATAGTATGTGTACTGTCATTGGCTGCTCTTTGTGTAAGTGGGAGGGGTCTGTGCAGTAGGTAGGTGGGCTTTAGCCCTGCAAGTAAATCGTGGGAGGTTATCAGTATGAGGATGCACAAATGGGTTTGGTCTTGTCAGGATTGGTTTGTTGCTGGAAACCAAACAAACCTGAACCACTGGGCAGTCAGTGTCTCTCATACATACTCATGCTCTTTCCAAGAGTGCCTGTTTAGGGTTGGGAAGCAGAGCACCCAGGCATAATGTCAGCATCCATGCTGCATGTACTTTTGCTCTCTTGCCCTTGGTGTTTTCTGCCCCATGTCAGCCTGTTTCAGTGCACAGGCAGAATGACTGGATCGCTGGATGCCTGGTTTCAATTGCTGCTTTTGTTGTCCTTGTTCAGTATGTGGCCACGACTTTGTTTCTGCTTATTCAAGACCTACTCTGAAAGCAGTTTTTGCATTTCCTCCTGGCTGTGTACTGTGGTGCTTTCAGTGCGATGCCTGGGTCCATGCTATTTTCAACATTGCTTTAAGATAAGTTTATGTTGTTCCTCTTTTGCGTGTGAGGAGTAGAGGACTTGGATGTGCTTCTAGGAGTGAAAGTACCCACTGGTTTCTAGGACCTTTGTTTGAACTATTTGAGTCAGGGGTGACTTAATGTTGAGTTTTTGTTTGTGTCTTGACAGGGTAAACCAGGACTGCTGCTTGGCTCAGCTGGCTCCCTGAGTGTTGCATGGGACATCAGAAAGGGACATCAGGAAGAGAGTATCAGTGTTTTGAGAGTAGCATTCAGCTGTGGTACCTATGAGACTGTTCTTTGTCTTTACAAGCTCCTGCCTCTTCTGTTGTACCTTCCAGTTCCCATGTGAAGTGGAGAGGAGGTGGGAGAGGCTGCAGCAAGCAGACCCCATTGCTCTGCACTCCCATCTACACTGCAGTTGGGTTCAGGTTGGATGGAGCTGAGAGGGGAGGAGCAGCACAAGATAGCACTGCACTTAACGCGTACCTGCAAAGGGAGCAATTCAGGTTACTCAAGCAGCCTTAATCCTAGAATTCATTAATGTTAAAATATCTGAAATGACAAGTCAAGTGGCATTTGGCTCTTAAGTATCACGGAGGTCTGTGGGTAGCAAGAACGAGCTGCAAAAGAACCATTAGTCTATCCGCCATGTTTTATTTATTACATTTTTATTGATGGAGTGTTAAATGGTTCAGAGAGAAAGCAATGGAAAGAAACAATAGAATAATGAAATTACTGAGTTATGCTGTATGCACAGAACTAATGTTATCACGATTTATTACAGCCACTCTTGTCTATGTTTGAGCTTCTCAAACAATCTGTGCTGAAAGCACCATGCTGTGATAAAGCACAAGGAAAGTGACATCCACAGAGGATTTGTACCAGAAGGTGTTTGTGACAGACATAGGAGAGAAGGGGAGTCCATGTGTCCAGTCTCTTGGTGACAAGAGGAATGTGCAAGGTGGTGAATTCAGCTTTCGTTCCTTTTCCTCACTTTGTTTTGCAGAGGTTACCTCATTTCCTGCACCGTGTCAGGAACCCCAGGCTATGCGCTGCCTGCACTTTGGTACCAGTGCTGCTGGGCATCTGCGGTGGTTACAACAAATGCTGCAAGTCATCCTGGGCAAAAACAAACTACACAGGCTGCGTGTTCCCTTGTAATTTTTAGTGGCGTGGTTTGACACCTTGTCTATGTGGAAGAATATTAATGGGTCTGCAAAAATCTTGGAACTCACGGAGCTCATGTGCTGTGAGCAGCGAAAGGAGCCCATGTTAGGGAGTTGTGGGAGAGGTGGTGAGGGCTGCGCAGCGTCAGCTTGACATGGGGGGCACAGGGCAGGGCTGGCCATGGGCTCTGCTTTGTATCATGTATGTATTGGTAGGGCTGCACCCTGCCAGTACCTACTTAGAGACAGGATGTTTGAGCTGTGGGTGCAGTGTGAAATGTGCGCTGAATGCAGTAGGTTCTGATCACAAGGGAATCTCTGACAGTGGTTTTTATTTGCAGGCTGACAGCATGGGGGTTGGCAAAGGTGGGCAGAGGAATGTAGCTATGAACTGTGTGCAGGTTGGTTGGTTTTGGTTTTGTGGGTTTTTTCGGAAGGATTGCATAGTCAGAAGAGATGATATTTTGTATGGCCTAAGTGAAATCTGGGCTGAGCAGTGCTGCAAGAATCTACAATGCTGTAGAGTATTTATAATCAAGAGCCCTTTAGATAGAGCAGTATCTCTGCTGAATGGAAGCTCAAAGTTCATCTCCCAGGTGCAAGGGAGCACTGCTGCCTCCTGGGATTCAGCTCTGTTTCTCTCCTTGGCTTCTGACAGATACCTGTTGCTTTCAGTCGTTTCTGCAAGGTATCTAAGACAACTGGGTGGGCGAATCTACCAGGGAACAAAGCACCCCATGCTTCGCAAAACAATGGGGATTCGTGGCTCTGCTGTTTGTTATGTTTACTTTTGGTTTAGTTTCTATAAATAAGTGCTTAGTTCATATATGAGAGCCTGTATGCTTCATAATGTCCAGTTGGTCTTGTAATGTTGAATGAGCCTGGATCTCTCTAACAATACTGAGCCCATCAATAAGGGTTTTTGTGGGAGGACGAGGAGGTGCTCCATGGTGTATTCTGTATTGGGGTAGTGAAAAACATGCCTTTAGTAATGAGAGCAAACATCCAGACTTCAGCCCTGTTTCTGCAGCCAAACCTAATTCCACCTTTCTCACAAGGCAAGAGAATTTTTTGTTCTGCTGCAGAGGCTGAAAATCCTTTATTAGAAATTGCCTCGGTAAGCTTGTCACAGTTACGGCAGAGCTCTGTTCCCATTTTCCAAGCCCCAGGTTCTTGGGCTCTTTCCACCTAAAGCTCCTGGGGATAAGGGAGCTGCACAGGAGCTGTGTTCACATAGCATTCCTTTGGGAAATGGGCATTAGTTATCTTCTGGTGGTGCTTGTGTGTTTTGGAAATGAAGTGCAGCTGTCTCACGTTCCGGCAGCTCTGCAAGTACTGGTGTGCAGCTCCCAGTGCTCACACAACTTGTCTTCAGACTCCTCTCAGTCCTCCTCACGTGCATGTAATGACTGTGAGAGCTGTAAGGATCCAGGCACTGAAGTGGGAGACCCTGACATAATTCAGGCATTGTGAGGATCTGGCACCTGGACATAATGGGCAGATCCTCCTTTGGGTTTCTGATGGTTAAATGCAGAGTTTCTTGGTGGCTTTGGAGCAGAGATTCTATCCAGGACCTTAAGAAGGCATTTATAATAATGAGTTGTGTATCTTCACATGGGAACTTTTAATTTTGACAAAAATAGTGCTGGTTTTGCAGCCAGGGATGCAGCTAGTGATGGATAATTATGAGGTCTGGCAGCACAAGCCTCTCTTCCTCCATGTTCAAAGTATCAGAGTATGGGAATAGTCAGCTGCTAGGGGGAAACCGAGACTTTGGGAGCTGAAGGGTTTGGTGTGTTAAGGTTTGAATAATGCCACCCGTTCATCTCATGACACATCAGATGACAAAGACAAACCAAGCGTTGATTTCTTGAAGTATTACAAGTGGTATGGTTTGGAAAGTGTTGTGTGGCCATATGTGAATAAACACCTGAACATTTTTGGTGATAGGATTAACACAGGAAAGTTGAGATTAGCAGCACCTGACAGGTCTCGGACAAAATCCTGCATACATGTCAGGTAACCTCCAGAGTTACCTGTGTAACATGGAGTGCTGTATGATGTCCAAAATCTGTGAATTTCCCATCCCTTCCTGTTTGCACCGGGACATCTGTCTCCATGATGGGAAGAGCATCTTGGTCGAGCGCCTTCCCCTGTGCCACTGTCTCCAGCCAAGTGTTGGCCAGCCCTGCTGGTGGACCAGGCAGCCTGCTTCCTGCTAGCACAGCCTTGGTGCGGACGTGTTTTCCTGATTCTCAATGAGTCGAAAGCTGTTTATGCTTTTCTGCAGTGGCTGCTTCCATATACTGATGTTACTTAGAATCGAGCAGGTGACTTTAGGCCAGAAAGACATGCCGAGTCCCTTCTCTCCATTGTCCCAGCTTTCTCCCTGCCTCTCCAGCCCTTTCTGAAGCGCGGACTTCTTTCTTTCAGGCACACCAACTTGTGGAAATGAGCCAGCACTGCAGCATGCCCTGAGCAGGTATGCTGCAGGTGATGCTTTAGGAGGAGGAAAGGGATGCATCTTCCAGCTCAGAAAAATGATGAGTGGAAATTCTTGGGTTGCTTTTTGTTCAGTGATGGTTTTTACCAAATCTCAGTTTTTCAGACCTCTGTGTTGATGGCATTTTAGCTGAGGTATCGAAACCACAGATGCCCAAATATTGTTGGGATCTGCCTTTTGCATGCATAGTCTTGTATGCCTTGTGCATGCGGCATGAAGCAGCCAGCACAACCCAGGAGTCGAGAAGAAATCTGTTCTGAAATATGAAGGAAATGCCCTTGAATTTGGGGAAAAACAAGGAAAAACAACAACAACAACAACAACAACAACAACAACAAAAACAAAAAACCAAACCCACTCTATTTAGGCTGTTCTGTTCTATCTTTGTGGTGTCTGAATGCAGGGAATGTAGAGCAGTTTTCCTGTAACATCTGAAAAAGAAGTGGGTCATGGATTCTTAGGGCCAGAGACCTCTGCTCCCATCTGTCACACATCCTAATACAGGGAGGCAAGTTGGCTAAAGGCACAAATAAAATGGGCAGCAAAAATGAGAGATGTTTACCGCCCTCTGGAGCTCGGGGAAGCCTGGGGAACCTGTGTGCCTGGGGAAGCAGGGAGCAGTGACCCATGCAGGGCTGGGTGCAGAACTGCAACATCAGGAACAGCTTTACTGCACCAATGCTTGCTTATGTTGAACCCATCTGTTGAATCCCCCCTCCTCCAGGTTTATTACAATATAGATTCAGACAAAATAAGTGTGAGAAATCTTTGGAGAGAAATTTACTTTTCTCTTTCTCCTAATGGCTTCCTTTGCATTTGTAGCCTGTGCTGGATGATTTGGTTTTGTTTCTTTTCAGCTACACATTCTGTTGCATTTCTGCTTGGCACGATAAGCAGTTCCAGGGATCTTCTTGCCTGATGCACATCTAAGCCATCAACCACTGTGTTAAGACTTAGAAAGATGTAGATCTTTGCCTGAAAATGCCAGCAGCAAACATGAGCATGAAAACATAAATGGCAACAAACGGTAGCAGCAGGGAGGTCTTACTGATGTCCTTGCTGAAGGTTCCGGAGCTTTATTTCTGAAGACAAGTCAAGTTCCTGCAGGTGACGGCTTTCAGGAGTAAGCATTTGGTATTGATCTGCCTGGGTCACTCCAGTTGGATTCCTGAGAACTGAATAAAACCTTGACACCTCATCCATGAGGGATATGAGTACTGCCACTGATGTCTGGGATTTAGCTTTAAGGTAATGCTTAGAAGTAGGTGAATCTATGGAGTGGGAGATGGCAGACCTGAGAGCTCCTTGTTTATTTCTGGGTTCTTGGGTCGATTTGTCTCAGAATCACAGAATGACTTGTGTTGAAAGAGGAATACTTGAGGCAAATGGTGTTACAGAAGAGAGATGCTGCTTGGCCTGATAGGCGATGTGAGAGAAAGCCCAAGTGTGGGCGTGGAGAAAGGGAATGTCAAAGGATGTTAAATAAATAAAAGAAGAGGAAGAGCAGGGCTATGTGCGAAAGACCTGTCCTTGCACGGCATGCTGCCAGGCCTTGCATGCATGGGTGGCCATTCTGAATTCGTGGGAGGGGAGGCGAAGTCAGCCAAGAGGGCATTTAGACGTTCCTCTTGGAGCTGCTGTTATCTGAGGTTAATGAGGTTAAACACATTGCTAATTCTTTCTTCTGCCTTGTTCAGTATCATCAATTGTGTTAATTTTGATACCATTTATTAGTGGAAAGAGCAAGAAAGGAAGCATCAGACCTAGATGGCAGCACTTTTCTGCCTGGGCTGTGCCTCTTCCACATCCTGCTCCAACAGAGCATGTTTGCCTTGCTAACCCTGCTGCTGTCCCACTGTGCAGCAGCTTGCAGGTGGCTTTAGTGGTGGCTGGCACTGCGTGAGCAGGAACCACTACAAATAACACTGACAGCGTTTCGTCTTTTCCTTGACTCTCAGGGAAAATGTGGGTAGTAGAGTGCAATGGTTATTCAGTACGTTGTGTGCTTAGATTGTTTTTCTCATATGCATCATCTTATACCCTTTTAGGAAGTAAAAACAACAGATGACTGATGTATGTGTGTTAGGAATGGCTGCAGACATGATTGCTGGCAGGAGGGAAGTGAAGCTCTTGGTGAGGGCATGAGGGTAGAAATGTAATTAAAAAGTGACATAATTTTCAGGAGGGACATTTTTTAGCTCAGGTTGCAGTATTGAATAATATAGAAGCCACATGTTGGTGGTTTGTAGCCGTCACAGCTGAGTGTAACTAAGAATAATGATGTCTCCATGCACTCTGCAGAGCAAGTGCAGTATTAAAATGCAAAGTTGTCTCTTGCATAGCACACTTCTATTGAAACTTCTGTGTGCTTCATAGCATTGAATGTACAGCCTGTTTTTGGGACTGTGGTTCAAATAGTCAAATCTGATATAATTGGAGTACTTATCAGAACAGTTGATTTTCTTCATGGGCCTTTTTTTGCTCATTTTCCTACAGAAACAACTTCATCAGTGTGGTTCTGTTGCCATGTTTTGTGCCTGCCTTGTGTGTGCAAGAAGATACTTCTGGAATGTAAACTGGCCAGCTGCTTCACCATTCGAGTTGTTTGCTGCATCTCCACTAACATTTATGAACAAAGACAGTTGACCTTTGCAGAATGAATGCCTAGATGCATGTGTAATTAGAGAATTAATAGTGGTATGTCTCATTTATTTACCTCAGGTCACAGAGTTGTGTTACTAAGTGCCTGGTTGTGGTTTGGATGCTACTGCTGTAAATAAAATCCCAAACCACACCAGAGCTGGTGCTTGGGAGCCCTGGCTGATGCACTGCAGAAGAGAGGCTTATAGCAGAACATCACCCAGTGCGTGCTGTCTGGGGGTGGGGAGAGGCAGCACTCAGAGACCTCGGTTCTTCAGCGTGTCCAGCATGCAGATTCTTGTGAAGGAGCATGTCTGTGCTAAGCTGTGCCTTTGGCCTTGTGCACTCTGCTCTTCCTCTTGAAATACGGGTGTAAGAACTTTCAGCCTTCCGTGCTGATGGGAGGCTGGGCTCAGAGCGACTGGCACCGTGTGAGCTGCCATCCATCCTCTTCATTCTCCATGCTGTCAAGGCACCAAAGGCCTGCACTGACTTTTGCCATCGCTGAGTTGGGCCTGGAAGATCAGAGGGGAGAGGTGGTAGAGCAGGATCTTTCGGCACAGGAAATGAATTCTGATGCTCACTAGGCCGAGCAAAAAGCAGAGGTCCTGCAGGCACACGTGGTGCAGCTGGTGCTGCTGGGCTCTGCTGTCAGTGTCATGCAGCAGCCCACCCCTGGGGCCAGCCGTGGAGCTCAGCGCTGGTGGTGATGGCAGCCGCAGCACAGACAGGTTCAGCAAAGGTTCCAAGGAGATGCCATTTCTAACAACCTCAGCTGAATTTGAAATAAAAGGAGGAAGGTTTGGTGATGACCTTGTGCTTCTCTGGTTTTATCCTTTTCCTATGGACTGATGCTGGGGCACTAAATAATTCTATCAGAACTGCGTTGGGTCTTATTAAGCAAAAAATCACTGCTTTCTTTGAGCTTTGCATTTGTGCATTTTCCTGCTTGCTGGGCTGCCACTGCAAACAGGCAAGAGCTTCTGCCATTTGACTGATGGGGAGTGCTGATGCACAAAGAAGAATTTCTGGGTAACTTCAGTTCCTTCTGCGTTCAGACACAAAGGGTGGCTTTATCCCTTGTGGAGGGATCTGAAACAGATAAAGATTGTTAACGTTGAAGTAATAGATGTTCAAACAGTCAGGGTGTAAGAAAAGACTAGATGTCCTGAGCCACAGTGATAGCTTTTTTTTTTTTTGGTAGCATATAAGAGAGTAGAGATGAAAGAAATGTTATCCAAGCCTCCTTTTGCCATCAGCTCCTCTTGAATAAAGAATGCAGCAAATGGTGTTAGTTTCTGCGCATCAGTGTGAATTTACATTCACAGGTTTATTTGTGGGATTCAGCATTTTTTGTAACAGCTACATGAAAAAAAAAAAAAAAAAAAAGCGAAAGAAGTTAGGCATTTACCCACATATGCCTGAGCAGAGGCTTTCTCTACTCAGATAGAAAAATAACAGCTCTGCTTAAATACACGTGTCTCTGCTGAGAATCCCAGGAACTGAAAGTTTCTTCTAGCTCCACTCCTGTTAATAACGGGGAACCTTCCTGTGAGCAAAATAGACTGTAGGGGTGATAAAAGTGATTGTCTATTGAAGGAGATGAGAGTTCAAGGGTCTGGAATTGGAGCGGGTGAAAGATGCATGCAGCACTGGGTGCTGCTCCAGCATGGTGCGTGCAGTAGGTGATAGCTGAGCCTGTGACAGCTCTAATTCTGGCAGGGCTGGAACCTGAGGGAGTTGCTGAAATTTCAAATAAATGAAACAAATACGTGCAAGGGTCTGAATTCCCTGTGTGGAGAATGGAGAGCAAGTATAATAGTAATATCTCATCTGTGCTAGCACGTGTGTAGCACAGATGTAGCACAGATGAGTAATATCTCATCTGTGCTAGCACGTGTGAAGAGGGAAAGTCACAAAGCAGCCGCTGCTTCCTGCCCGCAGCCTGTCACACACCTCTGCCTATGGGGATCTTCTCTCTGCTGTTGTGGTTTCAGAGTCCAGAAAATGCTGCTCTCTGGGGTCCTTAGGAGGCTGTTTCCTGTATAGATTGGTCTGTTAACGTATGAGGGTTCCTGCTCTCCTTCTTTGCTTACACAACACTGAATCAATGGAAAAGCAATTAGAAGCTACTGTGTCGCTTCTTATTTTCTCTCTCTTTTTTTTTCTTTTCCTTCCCCTATCAAGAAATTCTGCGCAGGCAGAAATTGCACAGCACTGGCCAGCAAGGCTGCAGTCCTGAAGTTTGGCTTGGTAGGCACTCACTGACCTGAGTTAGAGCAGTACTCCAGAGCTTGGGGAGCTTGAGCTGCAATGTGCAGGCCCTGGCCATGGGGCAGCCCCCCTCTCTGCCCTGATTTTCTGAATGAAATGTGTTGGGTTTTGAGCTGAACAGCTCTCTTAATGGATTTCTGATCTGGAACAGCGAAAATTTGGGAGATGGGACAAAGTTTGGGGGCTTAATTGATAAGGAGTTGGGTTGGCTCATGCTGCTGCCCATGGGGTCACGACTCAGCTATTCCATGTGGGAGCTTTGGGGGAGACTGGAGCTCCTTTTTTTTCAGACCACAGCATGAACCAGCAGTCTCAGAAGAGTTTCTGAAGCTCTGGGTTTGTCAGTGATTCCCTCAGCTCTGATGTATATTGTCAGAGACCTGGGCACAGTGGTAGCGTGGCTGGCACAGCTATAGGAACAGACTGAGGACTCTCTTCAGCCTTGAGAAGATGGCAGTATTTACAATTTTGCTACCACTGGGCTAGAATTTCAGGCTGTTTCTAAACCATCACCTACATTTTGTAGAAATGTAACCTTTAGCCTTGCCTGGCTTTCGTTGTACAGGCATCTGATTTTGTGAGACTACTTAAAAGATGTAGATTATAGCTTCCAGATGTAGATATAAGATTTAATTTATGTTTAAGGCTCAGAAGGAGAAATTCAGAGGTTGCTGTTTGATGCATCAGACATTGCTTGGCTTCTGGCACGTTTTGGTGTGCGTACTCTTCTTTTTGCACTTCCTTTCCTCTGCTTTCCAAGTGTCATTTTGATATGAGTATATCCAAGCTTAGCACTGAGGGGTACATGAAACCTGCTTGTAAGAATGGAGAACAGAAGTTGCAGATCCTCGAGTATCCAAATGCCTTGTAAAGGCACCTTGGAGAGTGGGAATTCAATTCAGTGAAATTTCCATAAGCACTCATTGCAAACATGAAAACCATCTCTGCACACTGCAAACGCCAGGTACACAGATTATAGCGCAATTAACGTTAGTAGAGATAATGGTTATGGGTAATTAACAGCACAGGAAAGGTGAGGAGGGTTGTGTAGTGTCCTGCTCAGAAGTGGCGCTGATCCGGTCACATCCAAGCAGTAAATTGCCTCATGCTTTTCTGAGCAGCCTGGTTAATCCTGAGGGTGTTGGAGCTATATTGTTGCAGTGTTGAACCTTTGAAGAGCCCTCCAGGTGCAGGCCCAAGCTCAGAAGGGCAGAGAGGAAAATGCTGATGGACGGCCCTGGAACACAGCGGCTGGGAAGGGAAAGCTGCTGAATGGGCTTGGGTATGAAAAGTATAGCAGGCGAGTTCAGGCTTGGTAATGGACTTTTTGTCCAAATTGGAGCCATCTCTTTTTTTAGGAAGTTATTTGTGTTGGAAATCAGGCCATCGCTGGGCTGGAGCAGGAAGGAAGAGGCGGATAGCGAGTGATCTCAAACGAGTGTGCTCTGGGTGCAGAGTGACAGCTGTGGAAGAAGTGGGTTGGCTGCAAGGGCATTGCACCCAGTGAGAAAGCTTATTCAGCTGTTTGCACCACAGAGAAGCTGGCAGTATGCTGAGGCAGTGGAACCCATCGGGCAGAGCTGAGCAGCCCCCGGGGCTGTCCATGGTAGAGAGTGTCTGCTCAGGCGGGTCAAACCCTCCTCCATCACAGAAGCACAGCAGTCTCTCCCTACTCCCAGCCTGGAGGAGAAGAGAATCCCTTTGCATTCTGCCCAGGGGTCCACCAGCAATTTGTGTGGTGACACAGCTGTCCGTGCTGTGTTGCTGTGTCTGTTCTGCCATAGGGATTTTGGAGCAGCAGAGGGGAATAAGCTCTTTATCCAAGTGATGCAAATTGCCTGCGTTGGAGTCAGTACAGAAACTAGAATTTGTGACTTCCTTCCCGTGACCTTTAATTCATGCTTCTGCATTCCAAGAGGTGTCTGAGACACTGTTTGAGCCTTGGGAAGCTCAGCAATTGGATGGAGAAGCGATCTCATTTTCCCGAGCTGATTCTTAGGTCCCTAATGGCAGGTCACATATTTTCAGCAGGTATCATGCAGTTGTGTTTTGGATGGGACCTGATGGCAAACACAAGAAGAGCTCCAGGCTAATACCAAATAGTGCAGTAGTTTTTGTTTCTGTGTTTGAAAAGAGGCCCTGCGCAGTTGTTTAATCCTTTTCTAAGGTAACTAGATCAGAGGTATTTTTTTACCCTTTCAGTGCACTGGAGGATGCTTTATATACACCCGTTGTGTTGCTGTTCTATCATTACAATGATTATTTCCACAGGGTATGAAGTACCAAACCAAAATCGCAGCCGTATGGTGTAGGGATGGGACTTGTTTCTCATGTGCAAGGTTCCAGGATGGGAAAGATGAGCTCTTAGAGCTCCCTTCCAGAGATTAACGCCTTTAAAATAAACCAGCCTTGCATGTGACAGGGGGAGAAGTGCAGGCATTCAGGTATTTGAAGGGCCGTTCTGACCCTGATGCTGTGAGATGTTTCTATCAAGTTTAAGAAACCTGCTCAGAGTCAGTATGAAAAATCTTACTGCTTTCAATCTCTGAACTGTAAGGGTTTGCACTGCACCTGGAAGACTTTTCTCTCAGCATCTGGGGGCAGGTTGGAGGTTCATTGTCCTTAGCAGGGGAACAGAATGAGAGGATCCAGACTAACAGATGCTTTTATTTGGAAGGAAATCTTATGCAGCCTCTTGGTGCTGTTGTCTGCTATGGCTTTAACCCTTAGGTGTATACTTAATTTTCCTTCCATTGAAAGCAGATGTCCTGAGAGCCATCCCTAAAGCAAAAACTGGGAGGTGGTGGAGGGCAAAACTGGGCAGAAGAGAAGTGATCATAAAATCCGTTTTGCTTTGGAACAGAGTTAATCCTAAGCTGAAGGCAGAATTACTTTCCCTAGCTTAGGGCATTTTTTTCTTGATCTGAGTGGTTGTGTCCTGAGGCTACACCTTCTTCCAACAGTTTTTTCCTCCAAGAGGAAGGTGGGATTTCTGTGGAATACTTAGCTGTATTGAAAAAAAAATCTATAAAATAGACATAAAATGAAGGTGTGGGAGGGAAGCTGTGCCTCCTTCCTGAATTTTCCTTCCTCTTTTACAATTACTTGCAGAATGAGTCTCTGCTCCATCCAGAAAGTGGGGGGCTCCAGCCCACCTGGCCGTACAAGGTCTTGTTTCCTTACAGGAGTTCCCTTTACACAACATATTCTGTTTGGCTGCAGTGTGAGTACTGCAAAAAAAGTAGGATGAAACCTGCATTTTCTCATCTGGAATTGGATGAGATGGCTCTGTATCCACCTCCTTCAAAATCTCTCCTTGCTGCCACTCCAGACTCCTCAGCTCTGAAAGACCAGTTGTGGCTTCTGTATTCTTCAGTCTAGAAAGTGGGACAGTTCAGAGGTGGTGGAAGTCCTGTGATGGACTGACATTTTTTGGCTGGAGAAAAGTGCCCCAGATGGTCCTTGGAACCATCCTTAAACTCAAAAATGGGCTGCATTTACGTACCACATTAAAGCCAAATAATACAAGCTGGTGTCATTGCTTTCTTCTGTTTCTTTCAGCTCCTGTATGACAACCCAAAAGCTCGTCTGGAAGTAGAATATCACTGGCGGGCATCGGGTTGTCCCCACATTGTCCACATCCTGGATGTTTATGAGAACATACATCACGGAAAGAGATGCCTCCTCATTGTCATGGAATGGTATGGACCAGCAGCACTGCTCTTTGAGGGGTGAGGGGAGCAGAGAGAGAAAATGCAGGCTTAGAAAAGAATTAAGAGGGCTTTCTCATTAGCACAAGTTTTGTTTGGGCAGCAAGCCTGTTGTTATCTCTATAGAACTTGTAGGTAAATGTACAGCTGCTTCAGCCAACTTGTGCAGTGGGAGAATGAGGAACCTTAAGCATGACACAAATTTTTCTTGTACTCTGACAATTATCCTCACGAAAGCTGGCCAGTCAATATGATCTTGAAAGATATGTCTGTACAAATACGATATACTTCGACTGGACTTCCAACTACAAGTCCTCTGATCTGACAGGATCGTTTTTATTCTGTTTCCACTATAACTTTTCCTATTCTCTCTGTGATCAGTAATACCACAGTGGTGTCTTCACTAGAGACAAATCATAACATTTTTCACTACCTTTGATTCCTATTTTCTTCATCTCCTATCCTTACACAAAACAGCCTCCTTTTGCCAACATATCTGACTTCCCAACTGCGAGTATCGTGTTCCTTATGTCAGTGTGCATTAAGCAGAAAGCATCAAAACTCCTTGGTTTTGCTTTGCTTTCTATTTATTCCATATCACAGTGGCTCTGTGCGTTGGTTTGAAGGAGCGTGCTGTTTAAGAGGCATTGGCATGGGAGGTGGTCTGTAATCTCTTCTAATCTGTTCCTGCCATGGTTCACAGATGCGCAGTCAGGTGTTAATTTGGTCTTTCCCACTCACATAAGGTGTTTTTGTTGTTGTTTCTGTGTGTTCTTTGTTTCAGCATGGAGGGAGGAGAGCTGTTTAGCAGGATCCAGGAGAGAGGAGACCAAGCTTTCACCGAGAGAGGTGAAAAATCACAAGTTTCATGATTGTGACAAATTGCTTCTTTGCTTTTTCCCCCTACTTAGGTCTCTTACAAGATTTTTCTTTTGTTTATTTTCTTTTTTTTTTTCTTTTTTTTTTTTTTCTTTTTTTTGGTAGGTTTCCATGTTATTTATTTTCAATTCTGTAGTAAAGAGTTACCTCCAAAGTTTCTTTTGAATCAAAAGTTACCGGACTGTGCCAAGTTCAGGCACAACGCGGAAGGTTAGAGGAAAATTCCTTATACATATTTGCTCAGCTTTTTCAATTATGAGCCACTGCAGCCTCTATTACTCTTGTCTCTGGTCTCCTGCCAGACCACTTCCCAACATCAGCTCAGGTCCTGCTGTGATTTTTATTCTGGCTGTCCCTTAAACAACTATGCTGTGAGGTGGGGAATGTAATGAGCAAATCACATTTTATGAAACATCTCTTATTCAAGGGTTTTAAAGTACTACTTGAAAGGAAGTGTTATTAGCCATGCTGCAAACGAGCCTCCTCATCTATAATAGGGACTGTGTGCATGTGTAAAGACCTGCTAGGAGCCAGTGACAGAGCTTGCAGTAAAATATTTCTGCCATTTTTACTGTCAGTGTTGATCGTTATTTACTGAGTACTACAGGTGTGCTTGAATGTGGTTCTTCTTGCCCATTCACAACAAACAAGGTTATTTCTAACCAGGAGTGAAAATATTAGTGTTTATAACTGATGTCCTGACAAAATGATTTGAAGAGGAACAGTTTATACCTGAGTTTGTAAATTATACCTGAGCTTGTGTTTAGGAAGGCTGCTATAGAGGCTGGGCTATTCTTGATCCTGTGTTCCCATGTTTCCTGGCCAGGGATGAGTCCTTGAACTGATATGAGCGTTGTGTTGGAGAATGAGCATTTTCAGACACTTTGTTCCTCTCTAAAATGCAAGATTCCAGGGAGGAAACTGTTCTAATGGTCCTTAGCGCTATAGACAGGATTTTTCTACTTTAGATAGTATTATATAGTATCCTATGTATTTCCTCAGAAACCATTTGTGTGTTGAGATAAAAATAGCCTTTCATTCATTCCTGATATGAATAAGCCCTGTAGCACTGGATTCCCCAGGTTCACTGGTCATTTATTCATCAGCAGCAACTTGCCGTTAAAGCCAGACTTCTCAGCCTGTGCCAGGAAGGGAGAAGTTTTGCACAGCTTTCCCTTGAGGAGATGGGTCTTTTTTAGCTTTTCTGGTTATTATTGCCTGAGATTGCATAATATCAATCAAAAGTGATGTGAAAAAGGCTTCCAGGTTACAGTACAATAATTTCTCTTTTCCCTCTCACGGTTGCAGCTGAGGTTCCTACCTGTGCAGAAAAGAGCAGCAAATTGAAGTGGCTATTTCTGTTTCCCTGTTAATGAAGATGTAATATAATGCTCATTTGCTGTAAGGGGAATGTCACACCTTCCTGCTCCGAAACTCTCCGTGTGTAACTGAACTCATCCAGATCTTGAGTACTGCTCTTGCAAGGCAGCTCACCAGCCAGAAAATTTACCACTGGGATATATGTTAAATTTTCTAAACATCTTGTTTGGTAGTAGGAGGTTTGGGCTCTGCAGAGTAGAACTGCTGACTTCATTTCTTCCAAGGAAAACTTCTAAAGACAGTGAAAAAGATGTGACCTGTCCTCTAATTATTATATTGTTATGTTGCTCTATTTTTAGAAAATCTATTAGATCCTCCCATTACCCCTGAACTAGAAACTGAAAGTTAAACTTCTGTCTAGGATAACCAAGGTCATGTCCTGAACTACCAGAGCTGCGTCCTGGCTGGGAGTTGCTTGTGTACCTTCTCTGCTTTTCCAGTGAGAAAATTAAAGCACAAATTTCCAAGCTCATGAAAAGCAGAATTCTCAACTGTTTGGTTGCTGTGCCTGCTTGGGAGGAGGGCTGAGCAGCCAGGGGATTGGGGTATGGTTGCCTGCAAAACCAAAACACAGCTGCTAGGGCTAATTTTAGATACTCTACTCTCAATGCTAGCCATGTATTCCAGCAAGCTGTTCGTAAGTCATAAGCATTCCCAAGCATGTCCCTGAGTTACAGTGGGAATGTTAATGTGACCTTTCCCTAAAATTGTATTTCTAGAGGCCTCTGAAATAATGAGAGACATTGGCACAGCCATCCAGTATCTGCATTCAATGAACATTGCCCATAGGGACGTCAAGGTGAGGTCTGGGAGGTGTGTGGTCGGGAGAAAAGAATGTAGGGTGGAAAAATAAATGGGTGGTGGTGGTTTAAATAGAACTGGGAGTACAAATAGATTATCTAAGTGTTCCTGTTCCTCTGCCAGTGTGAGAGGGGATTTGTTCACAAGTAGATCACTTCTAGTCCAAGGTCAAAATGTTCATGTGTGCTAAGTGACTCAATCACAGCTCTCCAGTTGTGTAGAGGATGCAAGGGGATGCAGTCTGATGGTTAGCTGAAGAGGTACCAGCAACTTGGAACTCAGTTAATTAACAAGAAAATAACACTGCCTGAAGTAAATTTAGACTAGGTGCTGTATCATCATCTGCAGTCTTTATCGGTTATTATTTGTTTTCTGAACTGTACTTTCCTTGTAATAAAGGGTTTATGAAGTTTCTGTGGATGCTTCTGTGCGTTTAGTTGGCAGGAGAACTGACGTTGTTTGGCGTCGCTGAGGGTTACACGTATGTGGTGGAGATGCTCCATAGGTAGGAACTGGAGAATGGCTTACCAGTTCAGACATGTGTACATATACATACTGTGGAGCTGTGTGCCACTGCCTGTCACCAGCACAGAAACTGAAGTGCATAGCCTCAAATGCTCCCTGAACACGCTCAGCGAACTAACGCCGTGTTGCGAGGGACGCTGATCCTTGCTCTGAGCAAAGGTGCTGGTGTGTTGGGAGGAAGCTTCCTGTGCGATATGGTGGGGTGTGAGGTAAAGAGGGGATCCAAATATTGGTGTTGATCAAGGCAAGCAGGAGTGTTTTGACTGCACAGCTTGTTGTTGGAGGCCTCTCTTCATTACCCCGCTTATCTTTCTCCTGGTGGTCTTTCAGCCTGAAAACTTGCTTTACACATCAAAAGAAAAGGATACTGTACTTAAACTCACAGACTTCGGCTTTGCCAAAGAAACCACTGTACAAAATGCACTGCAGACCCCCTGTTACACTCCTTATTATGTGGGTGAGTCATCCAAAATGCATTTATTCTGTGTTTCTCATTCCTCCTGTTACAGTGGGTCTGTGGGCTGTAGGAACGGGTGGCAGATCTCCTGTGGATGTAGTGCAAAAAGGGAGCCCGCAGAATTAAAATAGTATCCAGCCCATCCCAAAACCTAGTCTGGGTCCAGTCCAGCCCTCTTCCTTTTCTTCCTTAGTAGGAAACAGCCTTAACAAGGGGTGCGAATGAGGATCAAGGAGAGAGAACATTTTACATCTGGTTACACTGAAGTAAATCTTATGTTTCCTCTGGATGATGCAATAATAGCCATAATTTGAACTTGGCTTCATAATTATTTGGGTGTTTCCTTGCAAAGCTTCCCATAGCTTAACTAATGCAATAAGAAATCAGGGAGAGTACTCCATCAGTTGTAAGGCTTCTTAAAGATGGCAAATGGAGGAATTAATAATAAAAGATCGAAGTGACTTAGTCACAGCTGAATTTTTGCCTGCGTTTTGTCCAAAGCACTGCGTAATGAATGCCACGTCAGGCTGTGCTCTGTGCACTCATTTCAGAGTATGTCCTTTTTGGTCGCTGAGTTAATAGTCATTCACCATATGGTACGACTGAGGCAGTCTGTGCTTGGAATTTTTTTGGAGGAGAAAGGGCTTAATTTTTTGGAAGAGTTAGTTCCCTTTTTCTATGTGGACATGACCTCTTTTTTTTTGTAATGGAAGATGTTGGTACTCATTTGTTAGTAGAAACCTACCATAGCAGTAGTTTTCTTCCTGGTACTTTCTTCTTTGTTTTCTTTAACTGGGATAGGTGATAAAATGTTAAAGAATTTTCACATCCATGTTTTTCTGCCTTTATATTTGTATATAAACAGGCTGACATTTTCCTTCTCAACACCTTTTTTTTTTTTTTTTTTTTTTTAAATAAACCAGTAGGATTGCTCATATGTTTAGAGAGTCATTTCTTACAAACCCAAGGCCCCTATCAGTTCACCTGCCCAGGAGGTGTGGGGAGGAAAATGTCCCCCTGAATGCATTTCTGTAAAGTTTTGTTGCTTAGGGAAAGATGCAGTGCTCTGTAGTTGAAAAAGCCAGACATTCCACATAGGTACTGTTCAAAATCGTATCACAGCTAAGCAGGTCCTTTCTGTTCTGACTGCTGGAACATACGCTCAGGCCTCTTTCAGTGCTGTGTCTCCCTGTACACATCTAGCTGTACCTCCTTCTTGCTTTTTTGTAATCTTAGTACTCTCCTGAGCAGAGAGACAGTAAGGTGAAGAGTACAGGGCATTTTGCCAGTTCTGTTCCTCCTCTTTAAAGCTACAGAGATGTGCTTGGGAACTTGTCAATAGAAAATACCACACTGTTACTGCAGCGTGTGGCGTATGGGGGTTTTTGGTTCGATTTTACTTTTTTTTTTAATGCCTCCTATATTTATTGTTGAATTATGCTGCTACTTATAAGTGGTGGAAACATGAAGAATTACGTGGTATTCTGTTAGTTTATGCTTTTTTCTCAATTCTCCAGCCCCAGAAGTCCTTGGTCCTGAAAAGTATGACAAATCATGTGACATGTGGTCTCTGGGTGTCATCACATACATTCTGTAAGTACTTGAAGAGTCTAGATTAACAGAAATAACGGATGTTATTAAATCTGCATTTACAAGTAGTCAGTCACTAGGATCACACTACCTTCAGAAGAGCATAAGCTTGCATTGGAGTTTAAGAGCTTTCTAGTCTATAAGGCTTCTTTTGTCCATTCTTACAGCCTGTGTGGGTTCCCTCCGTTCTACTCAAACACTGGACAAGCTATTTCTCCAGGGATGAAGAGAAGAATTCGAATGGGGCAGTATGGGTTTCCCAATCCAGAATGGGCTGAAGTGTCAGAAGAAGGTAAGAATGCTCAGTGCCTCTGATGTGTGCAGTGTTGTGCAGTGGAGAAGTGTTCACACAGCACTTTTTCTAAAAACCTGATTTTAAGTTTTATTTCAAATTTTTTTTAATATTAGTATTTTTATTGTAAGGTATTGTAAGAGGACTTGGAATTCAGACACTAGCCAGCAACAAAGCACTACAAAAAGTAAATGATGACTGAAAGCTTGTTTTCAAATCCAGCTAGTGCTAGTGAAAGCTTGAGTTAAACCCTCAGGAAACAAAAATATATAATCCTGAGAAAGGGGATTGTCAGGGTAGCTGTAACACAAGCTAAGTTGGAAGAAAGGCAAACTCTGTTCAGAACTCATTCAGTCTTTGCCCTCTTTGGTGATACAGCCAGCAAGGTCGGCAACTTTTTATGCTAGCTCTTTGTGACGTGGCAGCTTGCCAGCCTCCACTTAAATCAAGGTCAACAATTTATTTTGTATAAGTTATTGACCAAAACCTGCTGCTGCTCAGCTGTGACCTGAATGGGTTCAAACCGGTCCTGAAAGTGGATGGTTTTGATTCTGTTATTCTGACAGTGTCATAACCTGGAGGTCTCAACTGCCCATTTTAGAGAGAAGGGTCAACAATTTCTGAGCACATCTTCTTTCTAACAAGCCCATTATTCTACTGCTGTTAACATCTTGTCACACTTGCTGCTAAAGCACTAATAGTATATCCTGAAGAATACTGTGATTGTGGCATTGTTGTAACAACTCGTGACTGAGTGTGCAGTATCAACTACTGCATCTTGGTAGAGAAGATGTTTAATGTTTGGGTTTCTGGCTTACCATTTTGTCAGTATTGGATTTTGTTTGTATTACAGTAGTTACTGTAATGCTAGCAAAGCTTGTTCAGAAAACATTTGCTTGGAAAATATGTAGTTTCCATATGCTTGCTTCAGTGAAGATAGATGTCCTCTGTCTTTGAACATATTAATGTTTGGCTAGCCTATAGGCATTCTTTTAGCCTGCTTCTTTTTGCCCTCCTCTGTATGGTCCTGTCATCATTTCGTTTTAGACCATTCCTGCAGTACGTTGTCTTTGGAGGCTACTTCTGAATTTCCCCCCAGCTTCCTATAATCAGTGGGTTCTGCTCATGGTTTCCTCCTTTTTAAAACTTTTTAGATTTTAGCCTCCAGGTACTCTCTAAATGTATATCATCTTTGTGGCCTCTGTCATTAAAGTCTCAAACTTCTATCTGTCACAGGCCTTTCAAAGCATAGTCATCTTTCGTTTAATGCTGATGAAAGAACATATTCAGAAGTTTTTCTAGGTTCTCCCAAGGAAGTTATGATTCTTTCTGAATAATGTCCCTTGGGTGCGGTCCGTCCACATTACTGAATCTCTTGTTCAAACTCTTGTCATCTCATATCTCAGTTACAGAGTTAGTACCTCTTGCTTTGGCCAGTGCCACGTTCACAGAAAGCTGATGTAAAGCCAGTTTATGTAACCCATTTCTTTGACTTTGTTGTTTTTTTTAGTGGCCTCACAGTTGTCAGAGCAGTTCACTGTCTTTGTTTTCACAACTAGTTTTTGTCTTCTGTCACTTCTCAAAACGTCAGCTTATGCATTCGTTCAGCCCATAATGCTAGGCTTGTTGCCATATTTTAAACCAGCAGCTTTATGCTCCTCTATTTCTCTTTTTCTTAAGTTCTTGATCTCATGACTGTTGGTCTTGTGAAGTAGATAGCATGCATGGAATCTCCAGTCCTTTGTCCTTCCTTCTTACCTTTTCGGTTTGAGATATTTCCATGTTCTGCCTCTTCAGGCATAATAACCTCCCACACTGTATATGGCTTCTTAACTTGGAAACACTGTTTTGAGTTCTGGAAAATTACCTTTCTTCATTCAGCAGGTCTTCTCGAGCTTTTTTTGGGACCACAGTAGTAGACTACAACACGCTATGTTGGTCCTGTTTTTCAGCCAAACAACTGATTCGCCACTTACTGAAGACAGACCCAACAGAGAGGATGACAATTTCCCAATTTATGAATCACCCTTGGATTAACGTGAGTTTCTTGTAGCTTTTTACAAGAGAGCAAGATGAATTCTTGCATGCAGAGCTTATGGTATAGCTCCACGTAGCACAGCAAGAGAAGGACGATTATTGCTCATAACTTAATTAACCTACTATACCCTTCACAGAAGGGCACCTGCCTGTAGAACCACAATTCTTCTTCGTGTTACCAGAGGACACACAGAGACACCCACAGTAGCATCCTTGGAAGCAGAAGCAAAATGCATCTACGTCTTCTGTGAGCAGGCAGTCACTGTTGGCTGCAGTACATACGCGCGTTACTCCCTCTAAAAAATATAAAAATAAACTGTACTTACCTCATCAGTGCAGGATTTAGAGAGAGCTATTATTAGTGGTCTTAGGCACCATTGTGCATAGCTGTGTTAGTGTGAGCAGAGTCTTATGCTTAGCGGGAATTCTCATCCTTGGCAGATCCTGGAAAATGCCTGGGGGAGGAGCAGGGTTTTCGGCTCAGTGCCCTGTAAGAGATGGCCAGATAAGGTGCTACACGGAGCTATTAATGGTCTCAGTTCAGGTTTCAATCTGTAACCTGGTGGAGTTTATTTTTCTTTTTTTATCTGATTTTCTTTTTTTTCCTGCATGGTGGGAGATGGGTAGAAGTTCATTTTATTAATGCAGTAGTATTTCAAACAAGAGACAAGAATGCCATCTGTTAATCAGACTGAGTTTCAGAGTATCATGTCTGCTCCATAGGTATCACTCAAGATGATAAAAATAATAGCCTGTAGTTCTCGTATTTGTGCCTAAAAGGACAAATTTCTTACTGCCCAAAAAGTCATCAGCCAGGAACAGCTTGAACTGTAAATGCTTTTTCCTCCTGTAGTCCTTTCTCTGTCTTTCCTGTTTCTCAGGAGGGAGGGACAGAAAAAAATCACAAGTTACAGTCAGCATTTCTGTAATGTTTGAATATCTCAAAGCACTTAGAATCTTATGGTAATGTAGCCACATAACACTCTGATGGAGCAGTTAGATGTCTTCATTTAGAGTTGTGGGAGCTGAGAAATTGAGGTTACAGAGAGACTGTAAAACTGTAACAGAATCTAGGCAGTCTTACATGTTTGCTTGTTTGTTTGTTTTTAGCCAAATAAAAGTGTAATCACTGAGAATAAATACCTCCAGCTTAAGTGTTTGAAGGCTGAAGAAAAGGAGGTGTTCCAGAAGTCGGCAGGCGATAAACTTCACAGAATGAGAGCCTAATAGCTAAGGAAGCTGCCACCTACAGCAACACGTGTTACTTCAAATGTTCCTATAACCAGTTAATGAGGAGGAGATTAGAGACAAAGTCTATAGGCTGCAGCACCAACGAGCTGTGCTCGACTACCATTCCTGGAAGCACGCTCCAGGAGCAGCAGATTCTCATTTTTTCCACTGAACCTGTTTTTCCCATGCAGCAGAGGAAGGGAAAGACCAACAGAACTGATGTCTGTATTCTTCCTTTTCTGTTACTAAGTCTATATGGAGATGCCTCACAATCAGCAGTATAGTCTGTTTCCCCTCTTCACATTTTTGTTATTATTGCAACCTGTTAAAAATACGTGGCCTTTATTGTGGATGTTACTGTGGCTTATGAAAAAAAACCAGCTCAGATGGAGCATATAATCTTCTAGCTTGCTGACAGCAGGTAGGAGGGTGCGTTCAGCACCTGTTCAGGAACACCACAAAGGCTGATCTGCTTCTTCTCCATCCCACCCGTGCTTGATAAACCCATGCCATTGCCAGCTGGAGTTCTTTTCCAGAGGACATGGGAGTCTGGAGTTCTGCTTCCCCTTCTGTAGGTGCGGCAGAACTCGATACATTGAAGCTGTGTGCTGGTGGAGTACAAGCACTGCTTCCAGTGTGAGGCTCATTTTGCAGTGATAAATATAGTGATCTCCTCAGCCTTTGCTGACACACAGGATGCCACAGCAGTAGACAGGAAGTTTGCGTGGGAAAACATGTGGAAGATAGACAGTCAGAATGAAATTAGGGTTTGGTTTATGTCTGGCAAGGAATACTTCTTGCTGAATTTAACCAGGAAACTGTGCTTTAGAAATTGTACCTTATTCTAATTTAAAATATCTACCGATCTGCCATGTCAGGTGAACATAGATCTCAATTTTGTGTGGAAGAGCATCGCAAGCAATGCACTCATTTTCTTCTCTACTGTGCCAGAATAATGAATCAGTACTTACTCTGAAAGATAGTACAGCTTCTTCTTTTGGGCACATTTATGATCTGATGAACTGGTAATCTCTGTGAAGGTATCTGCAAGACAAAAAAATCTCCTACTACAAATCCTAGAAGATAAAGGTCAAGTTAAGCACTTTAGAACAATTAATGAACAGTGAAATTAAGTTGTTAAAAATGGGAAATGTGCATAAAAAATTATCCAACCCGGGTTTATTGGCTGAGCTGGAAGAGAGCAGAGTGAAAGAAACTCAGCGTTGATTTCTGTCTCCCCATGTTCTGCAGTGATACTGCCACATGGAGACCACCTCACACAGGCTAGTTTTTATCTACTGGTTTGTGGAGTGATGGAAAGCATGAATAATGGGGGCACTGAAGGATGTTAGATCAAGTTTTATATCCTCGATACACATAGAAGAGCAGTCACTTCCAAAACTGCGTTTGCAGAACTCATTTTCTGGTGCTTTTTGCTTTTCTCAGAGATCGATGGCAGTGCCACCAACGCCCCTCCATACCGCACGGGTCCTGCAAGAGGACAAGGACCACTGGGATGAAGTTAAAGTGAGTCAGATATTTCCTGAGGCCATTCAGATAAGAGACTGGATGGGCTCTTTTTGCTGTGGATGCTTATTTCCTTGGTGGTTATGGTAATTTTGATACAACCATGCTAAGCAACGGAAGCTTAAGAACAGTCCTAGTTAGAACAGTAGTGTATATGATAACTGTTTAGAAAAGAAGAATGGTGTCTGAGCTTCGCCTGACAGCCTTACAGCTGTGCAAAATATCAACAAAGAAAATGCTTATGATCAAAGGTTTTAATGATGCTACCCGCTGAGCCGCTGCATGCAGCACAGAGGAGAAGGGACAGTTCGTTATGGTGAAGTGAAGGATATGATGAAAATGGAGGGGGACAGGATGGGAGGCGGGGTTGGGCTGCGTTCTATTTTTCTACTCTGTTCTTGTGTTGTAAAACAACATTAAATAACCTCAGCCTTGTCTTGTTGTGGCAGTTTTAGTACCGAGGAGGAAAAAAAGAAAAAACATATCTGTCTTTCCCTTAATCTAACCAGGTGTATCACCTACTATTTGTACTGATGGCAGTTGAATGCTTCCTGCAGAGTGCAACAATAGGGCAGCCTAAAAGTTGTTTGCAAGCCTTAACTCTTTCCTGCTTACCTTTATCAGGTGGCATACTTTTACAATTAACTTTCTGCACTTATAATACTTGGCATTTTGCTAATTGCATCGTTCCTTTAAGGTATTCTACTGATTGCTGGTTTTATTTAAATTACCAGTGTGTAGTCTCATCTGTTCAGCCACATGATGACAAAATTTCATAGAATCTAGGCAACACGCACCTCCCTAGTCAGAGGGATCCAGCAGATATTTTCTCTTAAGCTTCTTCGCTTCCTTGAGAACTTATGTTTGTGCTCTGTACAGGTCCCAGAGGTCACTAGCATTCCTATAATATTTAATCTTTTTTCCTTTTCTGAACTAAATGCATAGGCATTCACTGACAGGCTGTGAGCAAAAATCTGTTTTATTAAAAAGTTTAAGATTTGCCAGCACTTAAATGCTATTTCAAGCTAAGGCACATGAATTTGAAGTGCATACTTTTAAGTAACTTTGTGTGGACTCTTTATTCTGGTGTGGACTCTTTATTCTGGTTCCTTTAGTAACGGAGCAAGGAGAGCAGCGCACTGACTGTTATAAGAAGCCTGGATTTAGCAGCTGCTGAAGGCCTGGAGCCAGGCAGTAAGTTATGCTGGGCATGGTGATGTGGTGGAAATCAGGCCAGCAGAGCGTAGTCCTGTGTACCCACATGTGAAACACTGAATATTTCCTCCTGAATGAGTCCATGAGTAGAACGAAGCCTTCAGTCATAGCCCAAAGCAGCAGAAAGGGTTTGGTTGTTCCTGGCTGTGGCACAACAGAGTTCGTTCTGTACATTCATTACCTAGCAATGGCATATGGAGGCTGTGCTCTCTGACTCAGCATGTTCAAGAGATTTAATTTTTTTGTTTCCAGGAGGAGATGACCAGTGCTTTGGCTACCATGAGGGTGGACTACGATCAGGTGAAAATTAAAGACTTGAAAACATCCAACAACCGCCTCCTGAACAAACGCCGCAAGAAGCAGAAGCAGTCCGGCGCCTCTTCTGCAGCCCCAGGGTGCAATAACCAATGAAGAGAGAAGCCAGGGACCTGTGGGTGGAGGGTAAATGTGTTAAAAAGAGCAATCTAAAATGAACGAGTACGATCAGCTGAGGTGACTGAGTGCAGTCACAGAGACTGCAAAGAATCTGTCCTGCAAAGAGGGAGCAGGAGGAAGAGAACATTTTTTTTTATCTTGAATCAGGGCTTTGCTTATAAAGGCTACTTTATATGATAAGATTCTGTTTGCGTATTGCTAGGGAAAGTATAACAATACCAGAAATATTACGAGGTTCTGTTTTGGCTTTAACTGTGTTGGGTGAGTGAACAGGAGACAGTCTCAGCATGCTAGTGTGCTGAGGCTTTCATAGCCATCTATGAGAGTAACTTCTGCTGCCCTTTTAAAACTGGGGAATAGAAAAAATGCCAAGTGTTCTGCCAAGTGTTGTAGGAGTTCAAAAAAGTTTCAGTAGTACTGAAAAAGGAGAAAAACGCCAATGCTTTTTGTACGAGTAGTACAGGTGCAGTTCTACTTTGGATGTATGTGGACAGCATTTTGTGCCTGAATAGATAAGAATAGTCAGTGTTTCCAAATGTATCTCCTATCGCTCCAGAATATCATCTGAGCAGTGAGCACTTATTCCTGTTGTAGGAAGAAAAAAGCATCCATACATTTCCATTTTCACGGAGTCTTCATGTAGTCTTACGTAATGAATTGGGTTTGTTGTGGTTTCTCCTCTAATTACGCACTCGCTTTATAAATGTAACCATTTTGTTGCATCTATACCACTGTCAGATTCGTCTCTTGTGATGTTTTTAATTTAAACAGTACTTCACATCAAGAGTTTTAATCAGTATTGAATTAGTCACAAGTGTACTGCTGAGCATCTTATGGCTCCTTATGGATCTGCAGTGTCCAGGGTGCAGCTGGACACACAACTGTGTATGGGATTTTGGTCTGGAAGAGAACAGTGGAATTCAGGAGGAAATGGCACCTTCTGCGAGTGGCCTCCAGTATCTGCCAGCATCCCTTCTGCAGTGCCCTGCAGATCCCCTGCCTGACATGTGCTATCCTTCCAGTTCTGATGTGCTGGGATTACTTGCTATTGGGAGCAAAGAGGGAGAGGTTGCTGCTTTATTTCTGATGTTTTGGCAGTGTTTCTGGATCCAAAGATTTCTGTCACCTGTGGGAAGCCACCTTTAAGGATATGCACTCTTTTCTTTTTTTACTATTCTAATTCTTGTTCTGTCGTATCCTAGCCTTGGTAATTTGTTTTACTTCATGATCAAAATATTTTCTCTTGCTATATGATGTAGGTTTTTTTTAGTTGAGGTAAAGCAAATGTTTGTAAAATATTATCAGAGTCTAGAATGAAAATTATACACTTCCAGTGGTGCGGGCAAAAGCTGCTTTGTGGTTGGCACACACAGAGCTGTTGTGTTAACAGCCTGAGAAGGAGGTTAAAAGAGAAGGAAAGCAGGGCTGGGGGGCTGAGGTTCAGATCTGACTGCAGTACGGCTTTGTTGCGCCCGGCAGAGACCTGCAGGCTTCCGACCCTCCTGGAGAGCCCCGCTCCCATCTATCAGCATTGGACGAGACCTCCGTCCTTCTGTGTCGAGCTAGGGTTTTATAAATGGATTTTAATAAACCACGTTCCAACACTGTCTTGTTATCCCTGCTTTTGTTCGTGTCGCAGTTCGTGTCCCCCTGCGAGATCGGCGTGGAACCAACCCGCCCTCACGCAGCTGCGGCCTCCTGCTCCGCAGCGCCCCCTGCTGCCCCCAGCTGCCTACCCTCCCACCAACTCCTCTCTGCCAGGCGCTGCGGGCTCCCCTCCCAGCTCCGCCGTCACGCCCGCCCGTGTGTGCCGCCGATGTTTCTGGCTCGCCGTCCCATCTGCTCCATTCCTAAAGCCGTCTAGCTGCGTTCACGCACGTTTTAAAGGGCCCTGGCGTGCTCGAGGCGGTGGCCGGCTCTCTACCCGCGGTCATAAGGCACGATGGTCTTTAGAGCCTCCAGCGTGGGGCCTCAATTCGTGGCCCGCTTTTAGAAGGGGCGGGCTGTTATCAAACCCATCGTGCATTTGTGCATTCATTAGCCGTGTCGAGGAAGTAAAAAGCTGGGCAGGGGGAGCAGAAAGAAATGGTCAATGGAGAAGGCCTCCAGGAAAGCAGATTAAAAGGTCTATTTATTTCCTGCACGGCAGAAGCTGGAGAAGGGCCGTGCCCGCTTCCCCGCCCCCATTCCTTTCCATAGCCCTGGGCTGCCGCCGCCTCCCGCGCTCTCCGCGCCGCGCTCCTTCCTGCGCCTTCCTTCCCGCACCAGCAGCTGTGCACGGAGCGCGGATGAGATCATTCCGCTTCCACTTCTCGCACTGCTCGCTTTTTGGCCGCACGTGCCGTATGACGGGCCTTGCTTGACACGGTGCAGTTATTAACTAGCATTAGTGGTAAGCTCTTGGCCTGCTTTTGTGTTATCTACTTGCTCGAGCCCAGGATGCGGTCCTGGGATCGCTTTTCTCTCTTAACACTTCAGTGCCTGCGGTCTGGAGCCCAATTATGTAACCGCTTCTGACGTGAGGAGTAACGAGGGTGCTGCAGACTCGATTCGATCTAATTTCCCGTCCTCTTTTCAATTCAGGCTTTGGTCTGCGTTTAGACAAAGGCGCTTTTGAGAACGAGGGAGATTTGGTGAGGAGGATGGGACGAAAGCCTTTAAATACTTGCATGTAGCCGTAAGCAGGCGGTAAGGCTTTAGACCTGTGTGAGATGTAGGGGGGGATGCCGATCCGTGCCCGGCTGCTCTGAGGTATTCGCATGCCCAGCCTGAGGATGAAGCCAGCCTTGGGAAGTTCACTGCACTGAGCAGAGAACGGAGCCTGAATCGCAGCTCCTTCACCCTCAGCTCACAAGGAGGTGGGCTTGGGTGTGCATGCTCTGAACCTCGAAGGAAAGAATTCTCTTGAAAGTTCTTGCAGGCCGACGAGTGAGTTGACCTCAGGTGTATGCTTGAACACTTCTTATGCCTGAAAATTGAGGCTGGAGCAATCCTAGGTAATAATGTTTGCTGAAGAAACATTTCCCTGAAATCTTTGCAGTGGGTACGAAACATCTTTTGAGTATTACATACAGCTTTACAATGGGAATTATTTTGCTCTGGTTAGGTGAATTTAATGGGGTAAAAAATGGAGTAGAAAGGGGAGTTTTGAGTAGGATGGGAAATGTCTACTGTAGCATTATATTGCAACTGATATTTTTGCTGCAGGTGCTACCTCTGTACGGACACGGCAGAGTAGATGCAACTTCGTCATTAGAGCCTGCTTTTCCACTGGAGGAGGAGGATGTTTCTGCGCTCTGGGGAAATGTGGAAGCTCAGCAAGGATAACCCGTGACTGCAGATGAATACCAGTGTTGATAAATCTGTAAGCAAGCCCTGGCATTAACGTTATTTCAAAATTCCCTGCCTGGTGAGATTGCCAGATGCCAAGATCTCATAGGTCTGCTCTCACTGCATAAAGGCACGGAGGCGTTGCTGTCAGTGGGTTTCTCCATATTGCTGGAGACTGCGGAGAAGCAATTGCTGAAGTGTGCTGCAGCATTTTTAGCTTCTTGGAGTCAAAAGAAAAAAAATGCGCTTTTCAAATAGCTGGAAGTGACGTAAAGGGCCAGACTATCATTTGTCTGAAGAAGGGTTATTCCTGATGGTACCCAGCGGGTATCTTGAATGCTTCAATTCAACTTCTGAGTCTGATAATAACTGTATTCTAGCTGTGTGAGTGCAGACCCCAAGTTAGTAGTGAAGTCTCTGCTGCTTTGGCAGCATGCTGTTTTCCTCCGCATCCACTGGTACATATTTATTTGGTCCATGGTTGCAAGCCCTTCACTGTTCTTGATCCCAGGACTGCACTGAAACTGAATAATTCAAAAAAAGGTTTTCCTAATTTTCGTAATTTTCTTTGATTTTAAGCCTCAAAGCTTCTGAATTTTACTGCATTTGAAATAATTACTGGTATTGCTAGTGCTGCAACTGCTTCTTATCACACCTTCTGTTTATAGGGAGCGTGCTTCTTTTGGGGGATGTGTATTTTTGCATTCTTCATCTTAGGAATTCTGTTGTGGTTTTGCAATGGAATGACATGGATGTTTTGCCTAAGATTGTTCTCTTGAAACTTCCAGGCTAATCTGTCTGGGAAACATGGAAGATATTCTCAAGCGATACTCATTGCTTAGCTACTGAAACACCTGCTAAAGCTGAGCTCTTTAAAAAAACCTGAAAATTATTTAAATGCGAGAAAGAGTGGGTATCAACCACCCAGATCACTGGAAAAGAAACTTCTCAAAAGACTAAAATTAGAATATAATGTGTTAGAACAGAAATTCTGGTGGAGGAGGAAGACCAAGGTTTTTGAAATAAAAGTGCTGCTGCTTGAGTAATGATCAAGGAAATTCTGATTGGGATATTGGCAGCTGCTCCAACCCAGAGTTCTGACTTCAGAAACAATTATGTTTCCCTAAAGGTAGATATACAATAAAGATTCAGTTTTTCTTTTTCTGAGATAGTCCAAAGCAAGACTCAGCTTGATGTTTATAAATGAGACTTTGGGGCAAATCCTGTTACTGAACCAAACAAACAGCTCTTTTTTTAGAGTGACTGATAACTGAAGAAAAATGCTTCAGATTTGAAATATGCTTTGCAGATGAAGTTCAGCTCTCCCAAAGTTGCATGAATGAGCATCCTTTCTGCTTGCAGAACTCTTGTCAAAGTGAGGTAAGCTTTCCTCTTTTTGCTTTTAGAGACTTTATCTTCCCATCTTTTAGTTCATCACTGTATGTTTGACTTTGGTCTTGAGTAAAAAACCTAAATAATTGGCTCAAGACTCGCATATTCCATGATGCAGTGCTTTTTATTTTTTTTTTTTTTTTTTTTTTTTTGTCTCAGTTACAATTCTACCACCCCTTTTCTTCTAAACTTTTTGTAGTACTGTTAAATATTGGAAGCTTTTCAAGGAATCGCACTTCCTGGCAGGAGATAAGGATCTCCATTGTGTGTAAAATGGCAAGGAGCAAAGTCCCAAGCAGTGTATAATAGGAGGAAAAATGTCCCTCTCTGTGGGGATAAAAGAAGACCTCAACAAAGAAATTAGCTCAACTGGAAGTACCTTTTCTTTCAGTTTGAGAAGGGGCTGTGTCTACACTCTCTAATATTTTTGGGTGGGTGAGAGGTAACCCAAAAGGATGCTGGTCTTCTTTCAGAGCTATAGAGGTTCCCTCCTTGAGAGTGTGGCATGCAGCTCTGCCATGTTCCTCTTGCTGAGTTCTTCAGAGGTTGCTGCGTTTCCCCCATCTCGGTGCTGAGATGAATGTGGGCTGTAAGTAGTGCCATCAGCCCTTTCAGCTGCTGCCCAGGGTGCTTTAACCTCAGCTTTATTCAGAATAAACATTGCAGTTTCATAGAAAATTCTGTTCCCATTTCCCACAGTATTTAAACTTTTTTCAATCAGCTCTGCTAAGTACCTTTCCAGTGCTGGGTCACAGCACTGCTGTTCTTAAATGTTTTGGAGTTGGTTGTTTATTAGCTTGCTGAGAAGTAGCCTCTTAAATACTTTCATTTCTTCCTCTCGACTTTTGCATCTTTGTGTGGAATACTTCACCACAAAGAGTAAAATGGGATGGACTAGTTCTCTTCCTTTTAAATCCCTTGATTTCATTAGTCTTAATTTTGTTGGATATATTTTACACTGCTATGAAGCAATGGGTGCTTCCTTTAGAGAGACTGGACTGCAGTATTTCAGGTTCTTCTCTAAACATTAAAAAAAAATAGTCTTATAGAGCATTTTGCTATAAGATATTTAAAATCTGAGGAGTAGGAAGGAATTGAATTTCCTGATTTAACGTGACTCAGCCAGGGCTGCCTCCTTCTTTCGTAACAGCTTCTCTGCATCTAGCTCTAACCTTGGCTGGCACTACATAGAGCTATCAGATGTTTTCTCAATTAACTTGTCATTCTCACACGCAGCCAGTTTCTGAGCTTTTCCTTGGGGATCCTGGAGCAATTACCTGGTTAGCAATCATTAACTCCAAGACCGCACCACTCGGTGCCATAAGGCATCCCACACTGTCACTCGAGGCTTCCTTCATCTCAAATTGTGGCAATTCTGTGCCTGACTGACAGGACCTCAGTAATAATAAGATAATAGTTTGTTGATATTACTTGTTTTGATAGCATATCTAGTCACACACACAACAGACCAAGCCTTCTTCCCGTAACTTCAGTCTAAATAGAGAGTTGTTTCCTTTCTCTACCACTCCTAGGTGTTGGTGGTTGTCTGTACTGTGCGAGTTAATGCAGAAGCATTTTTTAAAGCCCGGAACTCTTCTTTGTAGGATTCCTGAAATGGTGTTGCTTCTCCTTGGGCTAAATCTCATTCTCAACATTGGAGAATTATTTCCATGAAAAATAAAAAATAAAGGTGATATTTTGGAGGTAGGTATTACTGAATAAGTTGAAGTAATAATGTGAAAGCTTCTAGTTAGTCCTGTCCAGGCAACTAAAGACTAAAGTTTTCAAGCTTTCTTGATTAGAATCATCAAGTGCATATGTGAAAGAAGAAATTTATATTAATTTCTATTAGTCTCAAATAGTGATATTTTTTTAAGACCTACTTGTCGTCTGCTTATGTGTCGATGATTTCTGTGTCAAGGCTGATTTTGTGTGCTTACATCTCTGAAGGGATATGTTAAGTGCATGTGAACGTATTTCAAATATTATGGCCCAAGTGCTTTCAATTTAGAAGCAGAAATCAAATATATTTGTTTACAAATGTAGTGAGATACTGTGGTGCAGAGCTCCCAAAAATTCAGTCAGAAATTTCATTGTTGGGTTCACCTTTGGTTTCTTTTCCACCATGAGGAAGTAAGGATCTCACTGCTAATGAATGTGGCATGGTTGCACATCTTTGTCACTTCTTTCCCATCTACCACTGGACACACAAGAATATTCTGTGTATTCTACGCAACTAATTGCAGCATGAGAGGACAGTTTTGCTCAGTGCTTATTCTTCAGTTCTGTGGGAAACTTCAGTTTTATGAGAAGCTGTTTGGAGAATCACATCCTGTTGTGTCCTCTCTCTGGGAGCAGCCCTAGTCCTACTCAAGGACAGGTTTATCAGTTCTGCCAGGCTTGGAGTCAAACTTGCCATCTTACGAAGTCCTGAGCAGCCCAGGAGGCGTGGGCCATTGTGTTCTGGCAGCATCAGAGACCAATGATGTCCCATCATTCTGTCCATCCTGGACAGTGTGGATAATATGGTCTCATCTAGAAGGACACAGGGATGTACACAGCAGCTTCTGCAAGTGTTTGGGCATGTTTTGGGCAGCTGTGTGACAACTGGAAGGGATAAAATGTCACATGTGACCAAAACTGTATATATACCACTTCTGTGATGGAGATTGTTACAAACTTCTTCCCATTATGCCATGGGAGCAGGAAGAGAAATCGTAAAGGAATGCCCAAGTGTGGAATTGAGTTTTCTGCTGGACTGCATGTTCAGCTCAGGAATTCAATGTCAGCCCTCCTTGATATAGAAATTAATGGATTCTCTTTGAAAGGAGATCAGAGAAGAGTGTGTTCAAATTTGGGCTGAGGTGCAGAAATATAAGCGTTATACTAAATTTTAAAATCTCAGCGTGTGTAACAAAGAGGGAAGAGCGCGTAAAGCTCACGTGCAATCTTGGCATCATGCTTCATCTTGGAAATTGTTCACAATAACCTGGATGTTATTTAAAATGCTTTCTGTAGGCACTAGGCACTAAATACTATTTTATGAAGAAACAGTGCCATATTTCTGCCCTTGAAAGTTGACAGGAGCTTATTAAACACCATAAGGTGTTTCAAATAATAGTGCTAAGGCGCAACCTTTCTGTGCTTCCATGGGAGGCAGGGAATGTGACTCTGGGAGCAGTAGGGATGAAGCAGGAGCTGTGCCAAACATCAGTTCATCCGTATCTGTTTCTGCAGTAGTGTCAGACTGTTGGACTGCAGGGGAGAGTAAAAGCCAGGCTTCCAGAATGGCAGAAGTTAGACCTTGAATTCCTATAGTTCCTGCACTGGAGGGCAAAACTGAGGCCACAGTAATTTGTTTCTCATTTAGTCCTTCATCTTCTATCTTTATTCTTGTCACCAGAGATAGGATCCCTCTGACAGCTGTAAAATTTATAAAGGAAGAGTAGGACGTTTCAGACACTCGCCTGCCTTTATGTGTGATAGATGAAGAGCCCTGCCTGTGCAGGGAGTGAGCTGCACGACTCGGAGTCAGAGTTCCAGCGCAGCGTGAGGGGCAGCCCGGCCCCGCACTGCGGGAGATGGGCTCCTGTGTAGGGCAGGACAAGCGCCTGGTGTTTCTCATGTTGCTTTTCTAAGCAGTTTTAATAGGGAAGATGTGGTCGCGTTAAGGACTCCCGTGCTGTCCTTTCTGATGTTGGGCCTGTACCCCCTTCCCACTGTTTTCCTGGACTTTCTCATCTTTACACTGTTATTGGGAGCAAACATTTTCAGCTTATCTTCTCACTATGTACTGTAATTACTGGCAGACCCGGGCAGGGCTACTGACAAAGAGGAGATAATGTCCCTTTGAACATCCCCAATTAGGATAATTCTGTTTTTTTAGCTGTTCATTCATTAGCAGAGAAGTAAACAGTGCAGACAGAAGGCTGTGAAGCAGGGTGTTTATTCACTTGTTTTCTAGCCTTCTCTCTAGATTAATGAAATGACTCACAGACAGTAATAGCATGCTTGGGAAGAGAAAAAACAACAAAACACAACTGGAGGTGGGATACATGAGGCCACAGCTTGGTCAGACACCCTCATCTCACCATACCTGCATGTAGGACTTGATTCTCTTTACTAAATGTAAATGATGGATCAGCTGTAAAGACAGTCAACACCCCCGGGGCAACAGAATCAAATTGGCACCTAATAAGTGCAGGTTGGTTCAGGTGTGTGTGGAAGGAAACAGTTGCTGGTGAGAATGTAAGACCAAGCAATTGCTTATGAGTGACTCTGTGCAAAATTACCAGTAAGTGTTTTCCCACCTACCCTGGCTCTTTGACAAAGAGGGCACAGTCTGCACCTCGCTCAGGTGGGTAACACCTGGGATTGCTTAGCTCTGCATGCTGCCCAGTGTACTCTGCAATTTCTGAAATGCCAGTGACGCGCATTGCCAGTCCCATGAAAAGGAGGATGTGGAATAGTGAGAGTGCTCTGGTTTCAAAGGTGCTCAAGGGAGTGTTGACCTTTTAGAGTCTGAAACAGAAATACTTGGGAAGGTTACATGAATTTTGAGCAGAGAAGGAAACTGAGAACACAGTGAGATATCACACGTGATTTCAATGGTGGACAATCATTCCTCTCTAGATCAAACACAGGTAAGTGTTTGTACCTAAAAGTGAGGATAATTAATCAGATAAATGGAGATAGAGGGCAAGTGTGCAGAGGGAATAGTCTGATGGAAACAAAAAGCAGTGGAATGAAAATGAACTCAGAAGAGGTTAAGTGAGTTTTTCCCTTATTTCAGAAATGGTAAACTCTGGCAATGGAAGTTTTCTTTGTCAGTCTGAATTTTTTAAAGCCTTATAAACGTTAATCAAAGCAGTAACATTTAAAGTGTTTTTGAATAGCAAATTGTTTATTTAATAGAAATAAATTGGTTCAATGCTGGCCCTTTAAATAATGGGACACGAAGCCCCCTCACAAGCTTTTGAATTCCAGCGAATGACTAAAGTATTGTACTTGAAAAAGTAGCTTCTATAATAAGGGAGAAAGAGGGAAAAATATTAAACATGCTCAACTGGAAAAAATAAAAGGAAATGTAGGGCAAGGGCAAAACCAGTTTTCCCCTGACATGTTTGTAAAACAAACACAGCAGTATTTAGGTCAGTGCAGGAGGCAAAAAATATAGTTTGAAAACCAAAGTCAAACTGAGCAGTTAGGATTCATATCCAAGCAGACAGACTAAGATCAATCCTCCCGTTTCTCTGTACAACAGAGTGGTGTCACCTACTTTGCCAAGGAGCAAGAGGGTGGCTGACAACCCCAAAGACCATCAGAAATGGAAATTCATTCACTGCTTTTGCAAAGAGAAGCAGCTGATACAGCTTACTGTTTTGAGATAGGAGGGAAGTGCTCTTTGGTTCCCTGTTTACTTTGCAGTTCCTACACAGAGCTGTGAAGGAGCCTGTTGCTGCATTAAGGGTTTTCAAGTCTGCACTTGCTCTCTTCTCAGGGCACTACTGAATTATTTTCCTCTGCACATAGTTTTGTGGTTCCCTGGAGCTGGGAGGGATGAGCAAACACTGAAGGCCTGAAGAGCAGTGACTAAAGGGCTGCCCTTCTTAACGATTGAAAAGAAAACTTTGGAAGAATGATTTGGAATGATTATGAGGAAACAAGAAGGCAAGAAATTTGAGGGATCCACAAAACGGGGTATTAGAGCTTTGCAAATGGGATCGTCTGAGCCCATAATACTGCTGAGCTGATCAGCTGTGGTTAGGCTACGAAGACGAACGTGAAGCCCACTTTTGTTCTTGTAGTTCATCCTCCTCCTGACCAAGCTGACTGGGAAATGCTAACTGTACTGATGTGAAAATGATACAGCCGAAGGATCTCTAGCAGTAACAGCCTGAATTATTACCCAAGCTTGCTCAGAGTAAGAGCAAGAAGAAACACAAAGGTGCGTGGGTTGGGCCCTCTTGCGCCGGTGGGTCACATACGGTGCCGCGAGGTGCAGCCCTCCAGCCGGACTCAGTGCTCCAAGCTTGGCCAGTCAGCCAGCTCTCCATCCGCCTCGCTGACCACTCATCTGTCCCACATGTCCTAAGCTGCTTTAGAAGGTTGTTGTGAGAGACGGCCTTGCTGAAGATGAGGTACACAACATCCATTGCTCTCCTCTCATCTACCCGGATGGTGATGACGTTGCAGAAGGCTGCCAGTTTGGTTGAGCATGGTTTCCCCTTGGTGAATCCATGTTGACTCCTGATAACCTTCTTCTTTCTGCTTACTTGGAGATGGCATCCAAAATAAACTGGTTCATCATTTTACGTTGACTTTTATATGCCGTGGTGTCAGATATGCTTCCATCCAAAGGATTTAATCAGTTCTCCACAATGTGGAAGTTGAAGAACATCTTTCCTGTATTAAAAATATTAAGAACTTAATCCATGAGAATTTAGTACCTGTGAAAGAAACATCTTCTTCCATGTGCGGCATCCTTAAACAGCCACTCTTGATATCAGATAACAATCTGAACTCCACGCCCAACCTTGGCATCTGCAGTCATGACATCACTGAGGTAGGAACTGCATCATGAGTTCCTTACAGGGGCTTTTAAACCTAACTTGCAAGTGCCCCAGACCCACAATTCCTACAGTTATGACCCAGTTGCGTTTTGCAATGCAGAGAGTGCACATGTATTCCAAATAATGGGTTTCCCTTTCTCATAGGTAAACCTTTACAGTGAATTTGCAGACCAGTTCTGTTTAAAACTAAGTTGTATGAAAAGCCTTTAGATTAGCATTTTCATGTTCACTTTATTATCTGGTAATAGTATTTGTTAGTTATGTATGTATGTTTGTTAGTGTACATTAGTTAGAGATTGGTCTGATAGTTTTTCATGCTTTACCCACAGGAGGTGCCCTCTCCCCCTCTGCCTTCTTCCCCCCATGTTCCTCCCCAAGTTCCTCTTCCCCAACAAATAACTAAATACATACAGAACCCCCAAAGACTGTGAATGTTGATGCGTTATTTTTGTTTCCCTTGGCCAAGGAGAAGTTGTAAATTTCTTCTTACCAATCCAGTAAAATAATAATGCAAATGTTTAAAGCAGTTGTAAATCATTAATTTGACAGGAACCCACCTAACAATCAAAATAAGTTCATGAAAAAAATGACTTTCATAGAGAAATCTGTTGCCTATCTCTCATCATACATGGTATCTACCCTAATCCAAGGTGAATTTTTTTTCATCCTGTAGTGATTCAAAAACTGAGTCATCTTTCATCTGCTTAGTAAGGATAAAAATGTGCCCAGAATACTCCAGGGCTGCTGTGTTCCACGGGGCCCCTTTGTGCTTTCTATAATATACTCATAGTTCACCATGGGAGTTCTTATGTGGTTTCATTTATTTGTGAAGCCTTCTCATTTTTAGAATGAGCTCATGCTCTGCTGCAGGGTCCAAGGTTTCATGGCTATGTAGATGGAACTATAATGCTGCCATAAATCTGTCTTAAAAGAAAGAGACTGCAGAAGTAGGACGAGGTAGAATCTTCAGATGTTAGAAGAAAAAAAAAAAATCAAGAAAGGGGATTTGAGTTAATCTGAAACTGGCTGGCGGACTGTTTGCAAAGGTACCATAGCGATTTTTGTTCAGAAGGTAGTGTTTGTTTGTAAAAGATTGCCGTGGTGTGCTCCAGAAACAAAATGAGTCAGAGTTCCGATGAACGTAGACTTAGGAGCATGACAGCAGCACAGGGTTGTCTATGGAAAGCTGTGCAGAGCAGCTGCTGGCAGGGAGAGCATGGCATCGACATGGCAAACCCAGGCGTCATCTGTGGCCCTTCAGAGCAGCACACTCAGAACCAGAGAGTGACTGTGTATGTGTGATGTGTATATAGATGTGTACGCAGACGTTTTTCCCCTGCTGATGGACTAGACAAACACTTGTACAAGGTGGAGGGAGACCAATGGCACTCGCATTGCTGTTGGAATGATGCTGCCAGGCACGCTGTCAGCACTTAGGACTCACTCTTATTTGCAAGGACAAAATCCTGTATTGTCTGCTGCTCACTTGCTTTTCATTCATACATAATGCATTGATGCATTCTGGAGAGGTGTTGTATTCAAGCTCAATAACGTTACTTTTGTGTTATTTCATTTATTGTGCTTTTTCTTTTCATTTTGCTTTTATGCTTCACTTGATGTTGTGCTAAAATTACTGATGAAAGTTATATTTCAAAGAGTTCTTATGGAACCGTTGGAAACATCCGAGTCTGCCATGCTGCTGACATTGGTTCTGGTGAGAATGGCTTTTCTTCCCTAGCCTGCAGACAGGCAGAGTTCTGTTTTGCAGGCAGTGCTGTGGTGATCAGCTGAGTATAACATGTTCTAGGACCTCTGGGATGTCATGTGTGTGATGCTGGAGACATCTGAAGGAAGTGTTTATAATATAATATAAATAAGTATTTATATAGGAGGGGGAATGGCTCTTTGTGAGGGTGGATGGTGATAGGACAAGGGGGAATGGCTTTCAACTGAAACAGGGAAGGTTTAGGTTGGATATGAGGAGGAATTTTTTCACCCAGAGGGTGGTGAGGCACTGGCACAGGTTGCCCAAGGAGGCTGTGGATGCCCCATCCCTGGAGGCATTCAAGGCCAGGCTGGATGTGGCTCTGGGCAGCCTGATTGGTGACCTGCACACAGCAGGGGGTTGGAACTGGATGAGCACTGTGCTCCTTTTCAACCCACGCCATTCTATGATTCTATGCCTGAGAAGTACAGTTTCTGTTGCCAACAGGTGCATGGGCTTGGACGATGGTCAATATATATTTTGCTTATTTTTCATAAAATTTAGTTGTTTTTTTCTTGTAATATGGGCAGTACTGTTTCTTTCAACACCTCTGAGATTTTAACTTCGTCTGATGTTGTGAAGAAGAATATTTGCTGTTTTCCTTTTCACTTTGTTTTAAATTGTGTTCCTTAGGAATTTAGGAGTGTTAAAAATTAAAATTTGAACATAAGAAATTCCATACAAACATGTGGATGAACTTCTTTACTCTCAGAGTGGTGGAGCAGTGGCACAGGCTGCCCAGAGAGCTGGTGGACTCTGCTTCTGTGGAGGTATTCAAGACCCATCTGGACACTGAGCTGTGTGACCAATTGTAGGGAACTGCTTTAGCAGGGGTTGGACTCCGTGATCTTTTCAGGTCCCATCTTCGCAGGTGCTAAATCGACAGCCCCATCAAGTGAGCTTTGTGTGTTCAGCATTATGCAAAAGAAGGTGGCTTTAGGCAAATAGCTTCATCTGAAGCCCCCGTTGCTGAGAATTCAGCAGGCCTTGTTCTTTTAGCTTACTTCTCTCTCTAAACGAATTAAATTCTCTTTAAATAAATGTGTGTAGGAACAGTTCTGCTTGAAATTTGCACGATATTTTCATCTGATTTAATTTGCTAGGTAGACAACCAATAATTTCACCCTTATCTTGAATAATTCTATATGCGAATAACAGCAAAGGGTGAAAAAAATAAGATGACTGCTCTTATTTGTGGGGGAAAATAATCGTTATACAGCATTCCAGCACCTATCTGTTAGCTTTCTATGTATTCCTCATCAATGGGGTGAAAAGCAAATGATGATGGTTCTTTCTCTGCTCTCCTTTCAGCGATTGTTTAGTACTAGCAAAGACTATTGCCTGAAAGATTCAGCCCAACGGTGATCCCTTCCCGTTAACGTGCTCTTCTTGAAAATAAATTTGGATTGGGAAAATTCTGTTTTATCATGAATAATAAAGATCCAAATGTTGCAAATAGATTACTTCCAAACCTCTTCTCGTCCTTTCTTTTAAACACTTATGGCTGGGAGGATTTTACCGTTACATTTTTCTGAATCTATTATAGTTGGCTTTTCTTTTATTGCTGCACCACAGCTCCAATCATCTGGAAATCTTTTCCGCATTATTCCAATTATTCTTTTAAATTTCTCTCCTCTTGCTCTTTTCCATCCTACTTCAGCATATCTCAACCTCATCTTTATTAATAAGAACTTCGGAGTATTTGGAGGAACAGTGAGTTGTTCATGCGGTTTCTATTAGGTGAGTTGTACACCAACTAGGAAAATGAAATTAGAAGAACTAAGTGATTTGCCTTGGCGAAGTTTGGTTTGTGATGCAGGTTTAAAAACCTATTGCTAACCTTCCATTTTGTGGATCAGATGGCCTTGGTCTGCTTTCTCATCTTTATGTTTCTGACCTGTATTCCTTTCCCTTTCCTGCCTTCATAAATCCCCCCGCATTCATTCAGGCAGCACCTCTGCCCAGGCTGCTGCCAGGTGGCTTTAGGCACCCAGCTGGTCCTGGACGTGCTGATTCAGCACAGAAAGTGGAGTCTTTGTGGCAGAGACAATATTCTGTGAGGACCACTGGAAAATATACTGGAGCTGGGCATGGCCACAGCTCTTTACCAGCTGACATACCTTTCCAGAAGCTTCGCTTAATGAGGACATTACTCTGAGCTGGGGATGCTTCCTGCAGGCGCAATTGTGTTTTTACAGTCAGCTCAGATCCTGCAGAACTGCCAGTTTTCCTGGACCTGCTGCAAGGGACTCAGGATCCCAAGGACACCTGATCAGACTGCACTGTCACTTAGAGTTTGGTCATGTCCCAGTGGCAAACCTCTGCCCCTTGTTCTGTTCGCTGTGCACTGTGTGGGCTCTTCACAGTTGGCTTTTGGACTTCTTTTTTTTATTAACTTCAGCAGGTGACATTTTTACTTAAAAGTTAATGACTCTATTACCCATTGCAATCGGCTGGTGATGCTGGTATCTGCTCATCTTTTCATCCCGTTAAAAAAAATGGGATTATTCTTAAGGAGTTCACCTCTGCTATAATTTCCTTTTAAACTCAGAGCTTTTTGACTCATGGCAGGAGAAGTAAGGTTTTAGGGTATTCAGAATTCCTTTTTTCTGATTGGTTTTAATGCACTTCCACAAATCTAAAATAGAGTTCTCTGATTAAATGCAGTTTCTCTCAAGAAGTTTCTCTCAAGTAATTCTTGGAAAATAGTGTAAGCTGTGTATACAGATAAGTAGCACAGGAGGAGAAAAAATGAAAGTATGGTTAACTTCATCTGTATTTCTTCCACACAGAAGCAAACAGAGTTTCACTTCTGTAGATGACAAGAGAGCAAAAACTTTTTAATGCATCTTATGGTACAAATTCTATGTTTCATAAGCCAAGAAAAAAAAACTATCAAGTGCCTTGATTCTGTCTCTCTTATTGTAAGGCTGGAAAAATGAAAAATGTGTGAATGCAGAATTAACTCAACTAGAACTGACAGCTCTCTACTCATAGTCAACCAAGGGCAAAGGGATGATTTCAGGAATGTATTGTTATTGAGGTGAGAAGCGTAGGGAATGGAAGGTCCAAGATCTGCTAACGTGGAGTGCCAGAACCACATTTGGTGGTGTTAACGTGAGCCTGACATAGAGAATGCTACAAACAGCTCCACTCCAGCCTCCAATGGCTCCAGCCCGCTGGGTACGTTTGTTAGCAGCTCTTCTGTCGGTAGAGTAAAATCAGTAAGGTATTTCTGCAGGAGTTACACTGCGACTGCGTTATACACTGCACAAATGCTAGAAGTGTGCCAGTGGGGCTGCGCAAATACCGAATGATACATTATACATTAATGTATACATTATATATAAATGTTACATTATATATAAATGTAGGTATCCGTGCATGTATAATATTTTACTGAAAAACTAATTCACAGTGAGATGTAAAATAAAAGTTCTGTAAGCGCTGGTATTAATTAAAGTTATCTTCCTGTGTGTTCACATCTTAATTGCGTGACCCCAGTACCTAATATGGTGTGAGTCCAGATGTACTTTTTCTTTTCCATGAGGTGTTTACCTGTTTGCTGGGAGTCGCCCTGCTGTTGGTAAGACACATGGCTGTCAGTGTTGTGCCCTCAAAGTGAACTTACAGGATCTAGATGTGCCCCCAAATCAACCAACAGGTTGCAGGTGTAACAAAAGGGAAATACAGATAAAAATACAACTTCCTGAAGGGAGGTTGTGATGAAAAAGGGTCTGGCCTCTTCTCCCAGGCAAATAATAGGACCCGAGGAAACAGCCAGAAGCTGTACCAGAGGAGGTTTAGGTTGAACATTAGGAGAAACTTTTTCTCTCAAAGGGTGGTCAGGCACTGGAATGGCTGCACAGGGAGGTGGTGGAGTCGCCGTCCCTGGCAGTGTTCAAGAGGTGCCTGGATGAGGAGCTACGAGATGTGGTTTAGTAGCTTGTGGTACTAATAGGAATGGGAAGGTGGTTGGACTGGATGATCTTGCAGGTCGTTTCCAACCTTGCGATTCTATGATCCTACTGTTTGAAGCAGTGATGTTTTCATGGTGCAATGTTCTGATGAGGAAATAGATCAAAAACACCTACTGATTACTCCTCCATAATCTATTATTTGAGTGGAATTTAGTTGTTGGGTTTTGGGTTTGTTTTTTTTTTTTTTTTCCTGTGTGTATTTGTTCCTCTGTTTTTATAAAAACAGAGAAAGGCAATTTTATGTGCTTAATGCTGAGAAATCTCTGAACTTGGGAGAGTAAATAGTGCCTAGTAGGAAATTACATTTGTTTTCTTCCCGAACTTCTATTTGAAACGATGTTTTTCAAGCACAAAAGCGTAGTTTTGTCTTTGTAATGACATTGGTAATCAGCTGCCTTCTTTATCTTCCCTGGAGATTGTTTTGTCAACTGAATGCTTGTGAGTCCAGCACCAGAGCAGTTCCTACAGTACAGATACAGAGAGTGGCTTTGGGTTTTTGTTCTTAGCATAGCCTGCTGAGGGCTGTGCAGCAAAACGGCTTGTTTACTCTCTGCAGCTTCTCTAAGAACAGACTTCTACGACAGCTAGAGTTTAACAGGGGCGATTTCCTTTCGTAAATGTATTTCAGAAGATGCACGTCACTTATTTTTCTTCCAATTACTGTGAAAAATCAACTTTAAATCGGAGTGCTGAGGATGTGGGACCTTGTTAGTCCCTCGATACTGAAATGCAGAAGGATCGTTTGAGACGTAGGGAAGTACAAGTGGCATGTCACTACTTTGTACAGCCCATCACGAGATGTATTAATAAGATGGCAGATCACCTTTTCTATAGCTGTTATCTAAAGAGCCACAGAGGGTTTGCCAAATGGAATATTAATTCCTGGTTCAAATGCAAATGCCTGTAAGGTGAACTGATGTTTATCGGCTCAGTGTCTTATATTGGAAGAATACCAATACTGTGTCTGAATAAAACTGCAAGTGAGTTTATCAAGATTAATTGTAACCTTGCTATCCATTGGTTAAGGAAAAAGCAAACTGCCAGCGTATCTTCCCTTGACTTACCAACTGGTATTAAAAATATGATAAAATTCTGAGATTCTAAATACAATTCTGAGTAGTCTGTTTTAAAAAATATTTCACTTCTGAGAAACCTCTCTCAAATCTGTTTTCAAAGGCATTTAAGAACCTTCTAAAGTCCCAGTGTATGATTAAAATTCCAGCCACGCATCATCAGATTTGAAGTAGCACATCATCTCCTGCCTGATAACATGCACTGATACCGTGCTAGCCCTGAGGAAATCCTCTCCCTGGCAAATCTGGAAGGCAGTAGGGAAGAGGGACCTCCTGGGTCAGAGTCCATGCCACTTCCATCAGAAGTGATTACATCAGCATAAACCCCTTTGGCAAATGGATTAGGCTCAGTTTCAGAAATGTAAGCTGTTCCTGGCGCTCTTTATGGAAGACCATGGCAGCATTTTATTCCAGCATTCATTTTACTATAACTGCTTTTTGTCTGCTGGTTCTTGATGGCCTGGGTCATTATTTTCCCCTTTCCCTCTCGCTTGGCCGACTATTTGATCTCCTAAAGTACTTAAAATAATTGTTCTTCTCTTTGTTTATGTTTGTGTTATGTTTAGCTAAACAAGCCAACCTTTATATTCTCCTTGCAAAATATAGGGTTTTTGCTCCTAATGCTTTCGCAGCAGTCCCTCCAGCCGGTACAAGTGCAGGGAACCATCAGTCACAGACACACATGGCCCAGGTTCTAAAGGAGGTAAAGTACCCAGTGGTACCAATACCTCTGCCTCCTTTTGACCTTTCTCTGTAAGCCCTGTGTTGCACTGCTGTCTTCATGGCCATGGTTACACAGGCATCTTGGGATCAGCTTCAGATCCAGACAGAAGGAGAACTGTGCTCTTTTCCTCTGTCACTTGCCATCAGCTAAGCCTAACATAAATTCTTTTTTAATTATCACTAGTAGCTGTGTATTATTATTACATTTTCACCTATTTTGATTATTCGCTTAAACAAGATCACCTAGGAGTAAAACTCCAGTGTAAAACCATTGCGTGTGCTGACTATGCCTTATATCATTAGAAACTCCCACAGGGGCTCTCCTATTTTGGCACCAACATTATTAATTAAAATACTAAATAAGACTGCTCCCAAATGCAAAGCTGGGGAACACCAGTAGTGATTGTCTTCATGCACAGATTTTCCCATTCGCTTTTGCCTCCTGTCACGTTCTTAGATATGTTTTAACCCAGCACACAGTTCTCATGCTGATCTCTCTTCCACTGTCATTGTTTCTCAATGTCATGTAAAGATGAGCTGTTTCAATGTCACATAAACATGTAAAATGACTGTTTTATAACGATGCAGAATGTTGTACTATTTGTCTTGCACAACTTCTTTCTTTGTATGTAAAATGAACTTCAAACAAGCAGCAAAGAGATTAGAGATTTCATTTCTGAAGTTACCTAATCGAAGGCTTATCATAAAATCCAGCAAATATGATGTTTCAGTTCTTTGAATAGATTTTGTTGAAAACGGAATAAGAAATCAAGTTACTCAAAGATGGAGATGAGATAAATAAAGTGATTGAACTAAGACTGAAACAGTGAAATAATTCAGATGAGCATATCCACAATCAGTGCACTGGTAATGAAGGCAAAATATGTAGCAGACATCAGAGTTTTCTAGTCTTATTTAATAGGTCTCACACTGTCTAATGTGGAGAGAACGTGAGGGGCCAGATACTTTCCAGTCAGATACTCCATCCACTGGAGGCCAGTGAAGTCTAATGACTCAGCTGTAGACAAATGCAATGTCTGAGTCCCTCAGTTTCTGTATTTGTTCTGGTGTTAAACCTTCTCTAAGGGAAGTTGCTAACCCTGATCATTTAGAGCTGGTTTCAATTGCATTGCTGCAAACTGTTGTGGTTTTGTGTTGTTTTGAATTATATTTACTTATTTATTTATTGTTATATTGCCTTTGTTACCTGGAAGCAGACAAACTTAGGTTAGGCATAGATAAGTATAGTAAAGTGTATGTTTTCACGTCTGCTGGCTGTAGCAGGGCTTCAGGTATTTCCCCTTTCACTTCTGGGCAGACTCTGAAGAGAAGAAGGGATCACGTGCAGTCTCCAAAGTGGTTGGGTTGTTCTAGATGCGTTTTGCCTGCGTGCCACTCTTGTTTTTTGTAGGTGTCATTTGCTTCAGGAGGCACAAGTGTAACACCAAGATCTGCTGCAGCCATCTGTCCACCCAGTGCAGTGGGCAGGAAGAGAAGCCTCAAGGTGGATTGGAGAAGATTTTATTCCAGGTAGGTGAGTTTTTGCTGATAGGGTTACAATGGCAGCCTTCTACCTGGGGAGCAGCTAGAATACTGCAGGCAGTAAACTACATCTTAATTATCTAATAATCTGATCAGCATATTTGCTCCATGCAGATATTCTTGTCGTGGCAGTTACTTCAGCGTGCTCTCCCTCCCTTTCTTTTAAGCAATTCCCCAAGACTCTGCTAGGTACAAAATCTGGGAACTTAATGCACAAACTGTTTCTACACACTTTATGCATAACTATGGACAAAACACTGGGAGATGTACAAAATACTGGGAGGCTGATGATGTGATTTGAAGTTTCAGAGGGTTAGCCTAAATCAGACCTTTTGGTTCTCGTCCGCTGAATCTCGTTCCATTGCTTGATTCCTCATGTTTTAATTTCTTCCTGTTTGTACCAATTGTCCTGACATTGCTCTCTTTGTGGGAGCTGAAAGGAATGCAGGCAAGATAATAGGGCTCTCAGAGATAATTACACATCTCTTCTGTGAATATTCTGGTAGAGATTTGAGATTTAAATTTGGTCTTACTATTGTAAAATAGATTAATTATCATGGAATAATAAATTGATTGATATCACTAAAGAATGACAGTCACTTCAAAGAATTGGATAACTCCAGTGAGTAACGTGCACACTTGAAGGATTTACTCTGTCCTTGCAATCTGAATGAAATTCCTTTACCTGGGAGGAAAACAAGTCTGTGCTTCTCTGAAAATGCGTGCAGTTCCTGTCAGCATTAATTGGAGCGCTGGGTGAAATTCGTAAAGAAAATGGATCCTGAACTGTTGTTCTCAGGCAGCAACAGAAGCAGCAATTGTGTGTTTGTAATTGTGCTGGGATGGAGCGGGCCCTGGAGCAAGCAGGGAGACTTGGAGATCTCCCGCCTCCCTGGCAGCCTTTCTGCCCAGTTCAGCTGTGCTGGCAGCACTGCTGTCAGATGCAGGCTGTTCTCAGAATAAAGCACAGCCAGCACCAGGGAAGAGGCCACAACAGTGAAGTTTCCCTTGGTTTCACAGGGTTGTATTTAACCTTCTGGCATATGTGAAGGCCATTACCCGGGTGTGATATGACATCAGAGATCCTGTTAGGTACTAATGAAACATTGGCATGTTCAGTCTGTTTAAATTCTGACTCTAAGAGTCAAAAATACAAATAGCTTGAGGCTTTCTGGTAGCAGTTCTTCCCTTCTTGCAGTATGCCTGAGGCCCTTGCTGGAATGATTTGAGTGACCGATCTTCAACTTGTGTTGGATGCAACCTTTTTATGCTTCAAAAATTGATACTGCTCAAATTTAGAGACATTCTGACTATGAGACCATTCCTCTACCTCTGCCCCCAGCCTCCATGTTCTTCTCAGGCTAACAGAGATTTTAGTTTATTCCTGGGGAGCCACCGAGGGCTGCTTCTCAGTCATCTCCAGATTTCTTGAGACTACTCTAAACATATAACAAGGTGTGTGTCACTGGGGGGGGGGAGGTGTCTTTCTTCTGAAAGCTTCCCAGATAAGATGAAGTTAGAAAGTGGCTGGATGTGGAACGTGAAATTCAGTCATGGCACAGTCATTGCTTATCAGTGAAGGTTTGAATAAAACCGTTCATGTTGCTTCTCAAAAGTTGACACCACTTTTTTGCATTAACAAAATAATGTTTTCCCTTCTCAAGCTTTGCAGTTACAGTCAACCAAGCCATCTGCCCATAGGGGAAGAAAACAAGTGATACTTCGCTGGTGACATTCAGCATTAAAACACTCAGGTGGAATGAGTAAACCTTGGTGAAATTGGAACTAAATGCAGACAGCCTTGACAGGTGCCAGGGCAGCCTAAAGGAATTGTGTAAGTTCTGCTTTTGCACCTTTATTGCAGAATCCTCAGTGAGTTCTGGAAAGAAACACTTTAAAGTCTGTTTAACGTCTGTGGAAGCGAGAACCAAAGTTTTTTTTGTTGTACTATTTAAATATCTTCTTGTGCTGGTATTGCATTGCTCAGCATAAAAGTCTAAATGGATTTCCTCAGCTAACAGAGTAAAATAGTGTACGTAATATCCCACCGTTCCTGCAGTTCCCATTGCCAGGACAGCTGCTATTAGAAGGAACTTACAGGAATAAATGCAATTCAGTTACATCTGAAATAAAAGCTGTGGGGAATATGCTGCTATGGGCTATGAAAATACCAGCAATATTGATCTTGGTGCTGTGTGTGATATTCTGGCTGAACTCAAATGTGACAGGAGAAAACATAAACGTGAAACTGGCTGCCTGGCACGTGGCTCAGCAGCCTTCCAGGGAAGGGACATTGCTGTGTGCTTCACCCTTGGGCTGGTTAGAAAGAGGTACAAAAGGAAAAAGGAGTTTTGGGTTTGTTTTTGAATACAAAGATATTCCTTGAGGCTGGGGCATAATAGGTTTGAGTGGAAGAGCTGACTAACTCTCAGTGGCTGGGTAGAAGTGTCTAAAACTGTAACTCTTTTTCCCCTCTGTCCCAAATTTTCTGCTTTTTCTTCCGTTCTGCAGGAACAACGTTTTCATTCTGTGCTGTCTCCAAAGCCCGGGTCTAAGTATAGACTCATGTTGACTGCACCAAAAAGTAAGGAAGTCTTAAGGGAAGCGGTATTTGAAGATTCTTGTGTGCTAGGGAAAAAAATCATAGAACAGCCTATAAACAATTACTTGCTAACAACTGAATATATCTAAACTAAAAAAAACCCCAACATATCTGTAAACTTTACTCTCAGAATTCCAGTTACAAGTGTGGGGCAGGATGTTACAACCAAAGCTATCCATGCCTTCAGTTAAAGAGAAACTTAAAACTCACGAAGGGTGATGAAGCATGCTGTAATTTGTCATTTACAGGCCAACAGCAAAATACAAGGGCTGCTCTGAAAGTAACGCCTCCTATTTTATGATATTGGCCCACAGCGTCAGAAGTGGATGTTCTTGGGGTGGCAGCAGAGGTTGAACCTTCCTGCCAGTACGCCATTACATGCTGTTGCTGTACAAGAGGTGGCAGCAGCTGGGCAGTCTGAGATAATGGTGTCTGACATGGAAGTGCCTGTGAAGCAAAGGTGGATCATTGAATTTCTCCATGCAGAAAAAATAGCACCTATTGACATTCACTGATGCTTGAGAACATTTGCGAAGACCGAACAGTGGATGTGAGCACAGTGAGGCAGTGGGTGGTGACTTTCAGCAGTAGCAACAGCAACAGTGGTCAGTTCTGTTGGCGCATGTCATTATGAGTGCGGCATGCAGATGTTGGTTGTCGCTGGAGAAACACACAGCTAATGGTGGTCACTACGTTGAAAAATTGTTTTGTAGCTGTGAATCTGCTCAGTCAAATAGTGTTATTGTGCACTCTGTAGCTGTTGTAGTTTCCACGAAATTAAATAGGAAGCATTACTTTTGGAACAACGTACATGTATATGTACATCTACAAACCCATATGGTGATTCAGAACCATCTCTCTCCAGTATTACATATTTTGAAGACATCTGTCTATTCCAGTGCTTTAAGCAGTTTCAGAGTCAGTCTTTCACCAGTGCCATAAAGCTCTTATGTTCTTCTCCATTAATGAAAGTTCTGAAGGCAGCCACAAAGCTCACAGTGCTCTTTTCACACAGGCACAGGCCTAGGTGTCTGGGTTTTGTTGTGCAGAAATTCTGGTGTTTCTTGAAAGTGTTAGCAGTAGAGTCTCATTTACTTATTTCATCAGTCAGAATAACTTTCTCTGCTTCTCTCAGTCCAGGTCGTGACAGCTTTATGGCTGACAGGATGAGATGTCTCTGCAGTTTTGAACCTGCTTGGTTTGCCATTTATCGAGAGGTCAGAAGAGAGGGCAGCACTGAATCGGAAGAGGCAGCTCAGTGCTGAAGGGAAGGCACAAACACTGATGCTTTCTCTATAGCTCTTTTGCCATGTTCTGCTGAATCCTTAAGCTCTTGGTGCTGTTCAGCAGTGGCTTTATTTGTTTATTTTCACATAGTTGCTCTATTTGTGATATACAAAACTGCATAGCATTTCCCTCATTATCATTTTGTGTTCCCATTTGATTTTTGCATACAGAACTTTTCTGCTGGAGAAGACTGGAAACCCTGGAATGTATTTATTTATATTCCTATTACCAGCGTAAGACTGTGTGTACTGCAGTTCACAGTTCTGGCTCCCGAGCTGTTGTCATCTGCTGGAGTCGTGTTTGTGTCAGAAGACGTGCTGCTGGCACCATCTTGTTTTAGCTGTGCTAAAGGCTGCCTCTAGTCTTTCTTGTGCTGATCGAAGCCTCAGATTTTCCCTTGACAGGAAAGTGCATGATACCTTTCAACCCAGAATAGCTGTGTTGGAAGGAACCTCAAGGATCATAAATCTCCAACCCCCTGCCACAGGCAGGGCCACCAACCTCCCCATTTATTACCAGCCCAGGCTGCCCAGGGCCCCATCCAACCTGGCCTTGAACCTCCAGGGATGGATGGGGCATCCACAGCCTCTCTGGGCAGCTGTTCCAGCACCTCACCGCTCTCAAAGCAAAGAAATGTACAGTGTGCTGTTGTTGCAGCATGCACAACTTCGGTGGGAATATGGCTGCAGCATGATCTGTGCCTTTTTATCTCCTGAGAACACCTACAGCCATGTCCACCCGCTGGCTGCCTGCTTCACAGCAGGCAGTGGTTGTGCTTCCTCATATCCCTGCTCTTGGATGTGGGACCAGCAGTGCTGGCTGGTGGAGCTGATTATATTTACATTTTGTTTTCACTTTTGTGTAAGATACTGCAAATGGACAAATCATGGGAAATGGAGGTTGGTTTGGCATACAGGGTGATGGCAGTGCAAGCAGGTAGCTGTACATAGAGGTGATGACAGCAGCTAACAAAACTTCTCACATTACACAAAAATGGGAAGAGAAGGAATATTATTTTGATGAAAATTCAGTAATCTGCTGGAAAACATAAGCTTTGGTCAGTATGGATCAGTTATATTCTATACATGGCTTCCACATGGAAAAAAAAAAACTGCGACAAAAGAGTTTTTCCAATAGATACTCTTGAGTAAATCAAAGCTGCACAAAAAGTGCAGCAACAGCAACTTGGAAATTCCAGTCTTCCATTTCTGTTTTTTCTTTCAGTCAGTTCTGCAGTGCAGCAGAACACTGTCCCACACGTCACATGAGGACTCCAGTGACTCTTCAGAAATTCTGTAGAACAAGAGAAACTTGGAGGAGCTTGTATTTTTTTCCTTGGTGGGGATGCAAGTCTTTGCTTAAAACAACAATCAAAAATTACCTTGGGTCTAATAAGGCTTACTTTCAGTTCAAACTTGGTGTAACAAGACTGTTATCTTGTACTGCAGAATATGCAGATAAATCATAGCTTTGAAGATAATGTAGCTTGATAGAAGACAGAAGGTAGAAGTTTATCTGCTGAATGTATTAGGCCAGATCTTTGGCTGGAAATTACTTGGGTGGAGCTAAATTAATTTACACCAAAAACACATGTGCTGCTGCTGTCTGAAGGATACTGGTGAGCAGGAAATGTGTTGATGACTCAAAGACTTTGATAGCTGAAGAATTGGATGTGCTGGAGAAATCTGGTTCAGAAATGCCGCTGTTGTTTTTTGTAGATTCCAATGTGAAGGATGTTCCATTTGAAGGATTTCTCATAGCAAGAGGATCAAAATATGTGAATAACAACTTACCTGGTTAAAGAAAAGTATCCCATAGAAGAGCATTTGCCACGCTCTGTATACAGTCCTAAAAAGCTCACTGGGAATAATCACAAATAATAGATTTTTTTTTTCTCTCTCTAAAAGGAGGGGAATTATTTTTTTGGTTTTTTTTTTTTTGGTTTTTTTTTTTTTTTGTTTCCATTTCCTTTATGCCTCTTTAAATGTTTTTTTTTGTTTCATCACAGTGAAAATGTTAGAAATATATTCATTTGAAGATTTGCACACCCCATCAGATGCACGCAAAAGGATGCTGGTTTTGGAATGTTTCTGTTCTTTCTCAAAAAAAAATAATGGAGCAAAGAGAATAGAAAGAGAACCAACAGGGTTCTATCTTTGGCATTTTCTAGGGCTGAAGTCCTCAGTCCTTGTTTATGTAGCTGGCCTGGCTTCAAACCAAGGCTTTGTGAAATTTCTTGGATCAAACCTTTGTTCCACGTGCATCAAAGGCAGTCTCCTGGCACAATGTGCTCTTGGAAATAGTGCTGTTCTGAAATTTGTAGTAGAGTAGCCTCTCTTTGTAATGGAAAGTACCTGAGGGTTAATGCTGTTTCTGTCCACCTTCAACGACTGGCTTTGGGTTGTGTCTCCTAATTCCCTCTGACTTCAGGCACCAGAAGACTCTCAGCTGCTTGTTCTGCACCCTCCCGCAGCACAGCTGCTGCTCCCAAGCCTACAGATGAACACTTTCAGAACCTGCATTGCTTTTTGTCTTCTGGCTTTTACAATATTTACACACATGTAGGAGTGCAGCCCAGTGAGAAGCCATCTCTTAAGACTGAAGCTGACTCATGTTGGGAACAGTGCAATTCTAGTGCAGTGCCTGTGGTTTTCAAGGAGTTTGTAAATGTAGAGAAAAAGCCATACGTGATTTTTACTGTGTTAATAAATAAACCTGATGTGTGCTGAGGGTTGTTACTTTGGAAAACGTAGGCAATTTTAATCCTCAGTGTGGAAATCAAAGCATCAGTACATCACTGGGGGAAGACGATGGACTTTTGTTCCATGTGCTGTACACGGCTCAGGCTTTCTGGCAGTGTCCCTGGGATCATATTCATTTCTTCTGAAGCTGCAAATTGATTAAATTAGATCAGTGAAAGGCCACTCATGGCATGTTTTGCTTTTCCTTTTAGTGCAGCAGCCTGTTAATCTTACATGTGGAATTGGAATCACATGGTAGCTGGCTATTCAAAAGAGCAATTGGTCAGGGTCTATGCATGCACAATACAGTGAGGCTTGTGACCCAACTATTAAAAGAGAAAACAAAGAAGGGAAGTCCTACAGTACTGCCTCATGTTCTTATTCAATGACTGAATAAGAGTGCTTTGTTGCAGTCATTTTTTTCCTAACTAGTTGTGTGAAATTTTAATGATGTTTTTGAGTTCCAGTGCTGAAACATCTTTTCCAGAAACTTTGTTCTAGTTGTTTCTGAAAGTTTGGAAGACACTTTGTATCTGGACTCTGGGCTAATGCAAGGTGAAGTGTTTATGCCTGCTGATGAAGATATACATACGTTGATTGCTCTGAAAATAATGCATCCTATTTATTTCCATGGAAACTTTCAGCAGATGCAAAGAGCACAATGGCACTATTTGATAGAACAAATTCTCAGCTACAAAATACTGTTTTTCAACATAGACAGCACCATTAGTTGTGCATTTCACTAGTGATGACCAACAGTCTGCATGCCACGCTTGTAACAGCCTGCATCAGCAGAAGCAACCCAGTGATGCTGTGGCCACTGCTGAAACACACTACTTACTGCCTCACTGTTCTCACATCCACTGCATGGTCTGCATAAACATTCATCAAGCATCACTGAATGTCAGTGGGTGCCATTGTTTCACATGAAGAAATCAGTGAATCACCTTTGTTCATACGCGCTTCTGTGTCAGACTGCCCTGCTGCTGCCATCTGTGGCACAGCAACAACATGTCACAGAATGCTGGCAGGAAGGTTTGGCTTCTACTGCCATCCCACCAACATCCTCCTTTGCCATCTTGGGCTGTAGCAGAAATGCTCAGTCACAGTCTCAGGCAGTGATGGAGCACCTGGTGGAAGGCAGGGCCAACCCAGGAGAGCTCAGGTGCAGGGGATGCAGTTGAGTGACTAGAAGGGGTGGAGGCAGGATGTACCCCTTCCCAGACCTCATTTAAGGGTTGGCAGTGGAGTTGAGGGCATCTCTTGGTGGAGATTCCTGCATACCTGAGGCCTTCCAAAGGTATGCAGCTCTTTTCCTTCATTTCTGTATCTGTGGCTGCTGCATTTGGGCTTGTTCTCATTTGCTGTAGCTGAAGACTTTGCCACTCTGCTATTATCATCCTGTTATAGCATTACATGAGCCAACTTAATAAAATAAGAGGTGTTACTTTCAGAGCATCCCTCGTATTTTTTGCCTTACACCAATGCATGTGTACAGGGGAAATCAGTTGCTCTGGCTCACTGGGGCACTGAGGCAACTCCCACCACAAGTTTTCAGTGAAATCTCGTGGTTTTTATTCTTTCAATTCTTTCTGGCTCCAGTTTACATCATAACTGCTGTTCTTTGCTCCCTTCTCACAGTCTCTGTTTCCTGAGCTGTACTGAGGCTTTTTGACATCTTGAAGCAGCTCTCTGTATCTTTCATCCTGTCCCTTCCTGGTGTCCCACTGTCATCATGCTGCTCCTGCTTATGGCTCTAGACCAGTCTCCTTTCCTCCTGAGTGGTGGTATCAACTCAAATGTATTTATTTCTTACAGTGCCCTTCATCCGCTTCCATCAGTGCCCCAAGTCTCTTTCATTTTTCAATTCAGTCAATTCTTTCTTAAATGAAGCTTTAAATACCATGGAATTGATCTGATACTTTCCACCACTATTTTTTGATTATGTAGCACCACTTCTGGTTTTACAATAGAATTTGTTTCAATTGTAAATTCTTTGGTGTGGAATCTGTTTTACATGTGTGTGTGTGTCCATTGTACCTGCACGTGCAGCAATTCATCTTCTGCCTGCTGAGAACCAAAGGAAGCTGGGTTAAATACCTAGTGTATTTTAAAGTATTTTGGGTAGCTGCATTTATGCTTATTCAACAGCCAAATTAATGGTAAAATATGTAAACATCTGAATGTTGATGCAACTCGCATGACTTTAAATGAGGTTTAGGCATTACTTAAGGTTGCACCATAACAATTCTTTTTAATCTCTAAAACTTTTAAAATCAGTATCTACATTTGTATAATTTGCATTTTCTTCTCTCCATCTCTGTACAAATCATAATTATTTATATTCCCATTCTGATACTCCCCTAAATGTGATTTGCATCTCATTTATATATTGCCATAGCCACTTAATTAAATTAATTTTTACAACAGCCTCAGGTAATAATGATTTTAATTCTGTACAGTCTTCATGGATTCAATCAGTTTTATGTAGTCAGGCTGGGTTTTCTGAAAAGCTTGTTTTCTCTGCAAGCACTACAAACACTCATTTATCGAAGCATTCAGCATGGTGGGGAGTATTTTGGAACACTTGGCCGTAGCTGCTGGTGCTGAGCCATACGGTCTGTCTCAGAGAATTCTCAGGTTTTATTTTCTCAAGTTCTCTCAAAGCTGGGGACAAGGAATCCCCCTGAAATTTGTAACTAGCTCTAGATAGCTGAGAAATGAAGTGCAAATCTCAGCTGGGGTGTCTTGCCAACATGAATTGCAAGCAATGGTAAAGTTAGGCTAGAAATAACAGGAGAAATGCAGAAAAGGCCTTTGAGTCTCCTTCAGTGGAGGTATTCAGGACCTGGCTGGACGTTGACTTGTGAGACCTATTGTAGGGTACTGCTTTGATGGGGGGGTGCACTCAATGATCTCTTGATGTCCCTTCTGAACTTCTATTCTGTGAAACAAAAAGGCTGAGTTATGAAGTTGCAGCCACTTTAAAGTTGCTGAGGCTAAATATTGGGTCAGTTGCTAGATGGCCACACTATTGCGTATGTTTTGAAGTACAGTATAGAAGTTCAATATCTGAAATTAAATATATACTTTTTAACGTTGACTTGCAGGCCAGGATTAAATTTGAGAGAGTAGAACTACAACCTCTAAAAACAACCTTCTTATAGGAGCTTCAGACAGGCATCATTAAATAAACTGCACTCATCAGCTACATGAATGACTGTCACTGGTATAGTAAAGCATGATTATTTTCCTTGAGGAATTCCTTTGTATCTGTTCCTCCCTATGAAGTTCTTGAAGGCTGTTTTTCATATAAACCTGCTTTAGTCTGCCAAGGAAACAATGGCTCCAGAGATCCTGCAGGATCCTCCTGCTCGATATTGCCTGGCAAGCCAATTAGCTTGATATTTTTATCTCTAACCTGATTTGGAACTAATTGTAAATTACCTCTTTACCATTCTGTTTTCTGTGATAAATGCCCTACTCAATTATTATTAGATCTGCTCCTAGGGTGGCTGAGCCTCCCGCTCTCTATCTGTGCCATACCTCTGATGCTGGTGCCTGAGCAGTGTGCAGAGCTGCCTCTTCACTGTGGCCCAGAGAACGTGTGCTCTCTTCCCAGCAGCACAGGCTCTTCTAGCACACTGCAGCACAAGTGCTCCTCTCTATTAAGACTTTTGTCAGTGGTTTAATATCTATTCATTTGCCTTCAAAACAAACCTAATTCTGTATACTAAATTTAGAAATGTGGAGCCCATATTTTTTAGTTCAACTATGCTATATACTATATATACTACTGCTTTTTATTTTTTATCTCACTATATTTATCTCAGAGCCTACCAAGGAATAACATTTAAAGCTTGAGTTGTGGGTTGGTTGGTGTGGGGGGGGGGGGGGGGGGGGGGGGG
>NW_024884778.1:19221386-19276081 GCF_019232065.1 Centrocercus urophasianus
CCCTTAAATTTTATTTATTTATTTATTTATTTATTTATTTATTTATTAAACACAGAGTACAACTACCTTTGCAATTTGGAAGTAAATCTTTCGATCATTCCCATTTAGAGCAGTTTGCCTCACATACTGCATGGTGTCAGTGCACACAAACTGGATTGCTTCTGCTTAAAAGTAAACTAGAATGTGCACTCCAGGAACTCCTGTGAATGTCCGTTAAGCAGCTGCAGAACCCTTAACAGCTGGAGATCCCTTAGTCTGCTCCAAAACTTATCCAAAGCGGTGTATGTTATGACACTGGATTCTCAGCGTTCACTGTGGAGCTGTGCAGATGTTTTCTCATCTTGTGTCATGGTGCAGGAACAGGGAGATGAAGGTATGTGTGTGATACATGCAAAAGTAGCTCTCAGGTCGAGAACGCCTCTTACTTGGCCCATTTTGGAGAAGTTCATTGGAGATGAAGAAATAGGATCAGAGAATCAAATAGCCTTTCTCATACTTCCTTTCCTCTTTTCAAGACCAAGGAATGTTTCTGTTCCTGCTCTGTGCTCAGTGACTGAAAATCTTGCTGGCTGTTTCTGGTCAGGCTGCTGAGCAGTGATGCTCCTCCTAGTGTGTGAGATAAATTACCTGCAGCCCAAGAATGTGGTGCACAGACCGCTGGCAGAAAAAGCAGAAAAGCAATTTATGGCCTGACTCTGTAGCGTGCGCCTAGGTGTAACGGTGTCTGTCTAACTTCAGCTAATGAGAGACATCAGGCTCACAATCAGCACTCACAACACCTCCGACGAATGGAGTACATTTCTCATCAGAACTACTTCCCAAGCTTGATTCATTCCTATGAACGAACCTTATTCTATGTAAGTACTGAAAGCCAATGCAAGATTCATCTATCCAGATTTAATCGTTTGCATCTGAGCTTGCCATATAACTCCAGTGTGCTCATCCAAGCAGGCAGTTCTCTTCCACACACAGCTGAGTTCAGGGGATCATGTATTGGAAAATCTTGCACAAAAGTGAGCTTTGTGCTCTAAATTACTGAGATGATCCCTTTTCCACAGCACTTTAATTGAGGCTTTTGCTACAGCAAAATTTAAGTAAGTAATTGGTAAAGACAGCTGACCTGTTAATATTGTATTAGATTTAGACTAATATGGAAGAAAACCATAGAACAGTTAATGCATTAGCTAACCCAACGAATCACTGAAAAAGAGAAGCATAATCTGAATGTTATGCACAGCAAGTCAAAATATGCCTGGAGTATTTAAGAAGGGCAAGACTGGGATGAAACAAAAAAGGCTGCTCATTTCCCATGTGCTTTCCTGTGGAAATGTAGCACAGAACCCTCAGTCTGCCTTTGGGTTGCCTAAGGGATCATAAGGGATCTTGGGCAACAGGAACCAGTATGCAGATGGGAAAATACTCTGACTGCTTTTAGAACCTCAAACTTTTTTTTTTTTTTTTTTTTAATTGGAAAGTGTGCACACAGTCATGATGTTATTGGAAATTAATTGTCTGCCTTCTCAGGTGTGTATTCTGTCTGAGTCTTAACCACTTGAGAACTGATTCAAGGATTGTATGATTCAGAAACAGTAAATAGTTAGAAAAGCTGTTGGAGATTATGCAGAATTAAAACATCAGTTTCCTTTCCCAAAGCAAAGAGGAGCTTGGGGAGGCTGCGAGGTGCTGGACTTCTCAGTGAAGAATCCATGTGTGTGAAGGCTGGAGCAGAAGCCAGTGGGTTGTTTTACACTTTGTTCCATTGGCTTGGCAGTCCCAGACTGAGCACTGCTGTGTGCCACTCAGTACTCTGCTGTACCAGGGAGACAGGTCTATGACAGCAAACTGTGCACCAAGATGCGTGAGGCCCTGCCAGCCTCCCTGTCAGCCCTAGCACCATTTCACCAGGACTAGAAAGCAGAGAGAGGCAGGGTCGCACTGATCTTCACTTGGCTTGCATAAGGAAAAGGAGAGATGAAGTTCCTGATTTTATTCTCCAGAGGTAGAGCCAGGTCTTCTGTTCCACTCCTGTGCTAAATCTGAAGCAGAGGAGTCACAACTGGGAAGTATGTGGAGAAACCAAGATCTGATGATAGGCAGATAGGGAAGAGCAGGCGTGTGAATGGCTGATACAATACAAATGTATGTGATGTTTACAGCTGTGAATTTTGACAACTGCTAGTAGCTGTGAATTTCAGTGGTCAGAATTTACCGTTTCACTGACACCCTGATTGCTAAGCCATCATTTCCAGGATTTGTTCAGCCATTCCAAATCTGTGAGCAGATTCAGACAGCTCTATTTCTTAAATGAACAGGTAAACCCATAGTTCTCTCTTTAATACCAAACGTAGGTGGTGTTGCCCACTGAGACTGAGCACAGTCTGTCAGCATGCCAGTGAGAGTTGTCATGTCTGTAGAATCTTTTGGTTTATTTTAAGCCTTGTAGGAAGTTCTGAACTACAAAAACAGGAAAAATCCTGGGATCTGAACACCTAATATATTTTTTCCTGGCTGTGAAAACTCAAAAAAAGTTTCAGGCAATTTATACTTCAGACTTCCTTCACTCATGCACAAATTATTTTTTCTATGGCAAAGGAGACAAAAAATATTTTTAATTTTAATTTTTGTTTCCATAAAGGGTAAACAAAGAGAAAACACAGCATCCAACAATATAGTTTTATAATAGGACCTTGACTTCTATCATTTACTATGAAAAGGTCTGCAGCTCCTTACTGGGAGCACTGAGCTCTGCTCTGTGGTGGCAGCAGCAGCATCCGAAGGAATGGCGTGGAACTGTCAGGGGATGTCAGATTGGGGTCAGGGAAAGGCTCTGCCCCAGAGGGTGGTGGGCATGGCCCCGTGATGCTGGAGCTCAGGGAGCATGGGGACACTGCTCTCAGCCATAGGGTTTTTGGGTGGTCCTGTGTGAAGCTGGGGGTTGGACTACAGGAACCTGCTTGGAAGAACTTCATGGGATCAGACCCTACAAGGAAGAGGAGACCAAGAGAGAAAGTCAATATTAGAGCATCTCATCTTCCAGGCTCAGAGTCAGTGCATTTGTACTAGAAGTCTAGCAAGGCAGGAGGCCTGCATGGATGACCAAGGAGACTGTGAGAAAATTCAGACAGAAGAAAGAAGCATACAAATGTGGAAGATGAGACAGACCACGTGGGAGAAAGATACAGATGTTGTTAGAGTATGCAGGGACGTGACAAGAAAGGCTAAGGCCAGTTTGGAATTTAATCTGACAAGGAGTGTAAAGGACAACAAGAAGGGCTTCTTCACATAGGTGCAAAAGAAAAACTAGCAAAAATGTGGACCTGCTGCTGAGTGGGTTCTGGTGTTCTGGTGACAAAGGATTTGGATAAGGCAGTTACTGAATGCTTTCTTTGCTTCAGTCTTCACTTCTGAGATGAGCCGCCTGGAACAGCAGACCCTGGAGCGCAGGGAGGAAGTTCAAAAAGAGACTTGTCCTTGGTGGTTAAAATAATTTGGGCAAACTTAACAGCCACAAGTCAATGGGACCGAATGAGATGCACCCATGAGTACTGAGGGAACTGGTGTCATTGGATGGCTGGTGGATGCTAGGCCATTCTCCACAGTCTCAAACTGAAACACTAGAAGTTCCATTTGCACATCAGAAAAAACTGAGTTACTTTGAGAGTTACAAAGCACTGGAACAAGCTGCCTAGAGGGACTGTGGACTCTTCTTTTCTGGAACATTCAAAACTCACCTGGATGCGATCCTGGGCAATGTGATCTAGATGATCTGCTTGAAGCAGGGGTTTGGAAAGTACCTCTTGAATTCCTTTTGTCCAATCTCAACCCTTCTGCAATCCTTGTAGGTTCCTTTCATTGAGATATTCTATGATTCTGTGATAATTCTATGCTACAGTATATTTGCATACGTGTGTTTTCACTTTCAATAACAAATATAAAATTGAGATAAGATCACCTCAAGGTTTTGTTCTGTAGAGCATGGTACCAATAACCTACTACCAAAAAACATAAGTTTAAGTATATTTCACCAAGATACTCCGCCAATTTGCATCAACACTGTCCTTCCTGTTCACATTTATTGAATGGTTTTTTTTCCCAGGTTATTGCCATCCTAGAGTTAAAAACTAAAGCAATTAAGAGTCTTTTACATCCTCTGTTAAATTGTACCAATTTTTCTCACATGATTAAAAATCTGCACCTATTCCAATCTTAACAGGTCATCAGCATTGAGCCTTTTGATCTTGTAATGCCTTTGTCTGCTAGATTTTAAAGAGGTATCAGAAATTTTCTTGTGTATATGCTTATAGACTCTGATCATATTATGTCTTACTCTTCTCTTTTAAAAAACTAATGAGATAAAGCTGACGAGATGAATCTCTTTAAACCTCTGTGCCAGGAAGATTTCTTTTTCAGAACTTAGATTATTCTTTTAGCTTTTTTTTTCCTTGAACATTTTTGATTTCTTTTTGGGGGGAAGAATAGATATCAGAAGATATCAGAAGTTGGCACAGCATGTTTTATTATGAAAGGGTTGCAAAACTATGTTAAGATTAAAGTAAGTTAGTTAGAAATAATTATTTTCCTTCTCATCTGAATTCATCTGAGCTTTGTGTTGCTCTCACTGGGACTTGTTAACAGGATAAGGATTGTTATGATTAGTTAGATAGCTGCTTATGGTCTGATTGCTTCATTCTAGTTGTCTGGACTGAGCTACTGTTTGCAGCAGTAATAAAATCTTCATAGTGTTGTATTAATTTTCAATAGATCTGTAATGCCGACAATGCACAATAATGGTATTTTAGGGATAATAGTTACCATAATTTTCAATATTATAATACTTCTGTTCCAAAGGCACTTTTTCTAGCACATTTACATGACATTCAGGGGGAAACTTCCCATGATTCATATTCATAGTAAATAGAAAGCTTTTTTAATATTCCAACAAATAATCCTAGGGAATTAGGCATCCGTGGATTGTAAAGATCTGAGTTAGTGAAAGCCATCTCTGGAAGTGTATCAGACACCTTATAGCTTCAGAATAAAGTTCCTTTGCTTAGGATTCATCTCTGGTTTATAGCTTGCTTGAGCAAATCATGTGGCTGTGGTTGGCTTTCAAATAAAGTATTTCCTATGCTGCAGTTCCCATAAATGTGTATTTAGAATAAAACATTAAAATGAGACTTCTTAAATTCAAGTAGCTCAACCAAACCCTGCTTGACTGACTTTGTTGTAAGCAAGCTAACTCTATATGGTCATATTTATAGCAGTTCACTGTCATTTTATAGGATCATTCCTGGTATTGCATTTGTAATGTTATGAAGAGTTCGCGACTGCTTTTGTCTGCCATCGGTAGATGTGATACTGGTTGCAGATTTTTTTTTCTGCACAAGGATATTCTTTGCATTAGTCATGTTCTGTGTTTAGAAAGAACAAGTAGACTTCCATACAAACTGCTGAACATACATTTTGGTCACATGCTTTGGCTCCTGGACCTAACAGGGCTGGTTACAGCAGGGAGAAGTCAGGTAGTTTGAAACTTCTTGTCTGTTTCTGTCACATGTACATTTCCCTCCTTTAAAAGAAAACTGTGATAATGCATTTAATCAGAAAACAAGAGAAAAGGCTCTGAAGAAAATATTTATTTTTTTAAGATAGCAACCTCAAAACAAAAGTTTGCAGTATGACAAGGTCTTTGTAACAAACATTTGTCTGGTAATGATCTCCTAACAGTGACTCCATCTTCCCTCTGCTTATTCTTAATCAAGGTAAGGCAAGTTTCTTTTTTTTCATGTCTTCTGTGTGGTAGAAGTTCAGTTTTCCAAATTTCAATTTCCCTAATAACCCTTCTTTGTATTACCAGAGCATAGGGGGTGTAATTACACAAAGTACTGCAAAGTTCTTGCACATAGCTTTTACCAACACTTTTGTTAAGTAGTCTGTTTTCAATGAAAATACCTTGTCCTGCTTCGCCCTAGTATCATGCTTGATCTTTTACCTGTGGTTGCTTTGCAGGCCAGGCTGTTAGCCACCCTGTACCACACACAGGCCTTTTCCTTCCTCACACGTTTTCAACCTGTGAATCTTAAGCTTACAGCAGATTTGGAATTTCTGAGAGCATGACTTTCTACTTTGTACTATTAGCATTCACCCCATACTCTGTCATTAAAGTTACCTATTTCTTCCCTGCTACTCTGATCCCCCACTGTGACGCTGCATCCCTGTTTATATTAATATGGTTTCTAGTGTTTGTTTGCTTGTTTTTGTTTTTGGGAATAGTGTGAAATAAATACTATATGAAAATAGTATCTTGGAAGGAACCCTGGAAGACTCAGGACCCATTGGCAACTCTGAAGCGCTCAGTTCTCCCCACTGAGATTTTTATTCTCTACTTTGTGTACCCTTCAGCCTCACTGAAAATAGGGTAGGTTACCTGTAGATTATTTTATATGTACACCTTTATCTAGAAAAGTAATTTTATATTTAAGTAAAATTTACGTTTTGTCATACTTCATATTTTTTCTTTAGCATTTCATTCAAAAGCATTTGAAAACTTCGCTGATGTCTGACTAATAGTGAAATAGTTGATGAATCTCTGGTTGTACCTTCTTGAGTGAAGCTGTCTCATTTTAGGATTGGAATTAAAAGGTAAATATATTAAAAATGTATTTCAGAACAGGACACTGAGTTGTCAAAATATTCTAGAATGTGGAGATTTATGCCCTGAGGTTCTCAAACTTTGACCTTTGCCTTCTACAGTGGTTTCTTTTCATATGTATGCTGCTGATGTAGAGTTTAAGTTCTTACATTTTTCAGCCAAATTAATTTCAATAAATAGTTACCATAGCTACCAAAATATTCTTCCATTAAAATCAAAATTGAGTCCAGTGTTTGTTTACCATTTCATTTAAACTAAACCATCTTAGCTCCTTCACTCCAGGGTGATTTGATCAACTCTTTTATAGTGTCCTTGTTGCAGGTCAAACCCATGTTCACAATAGTATCACTTCATGTGAATTCATAAGATGTTTGGAAAAGAAGCCTGGCAACTCTCACACTAACAAGGACATGAATGCCACTGCTGACAGAACACTGATTTTCCTGCCTCTGTCTGGAAACTATATGCTATAGTGATACAATTTCTAGAAGTAACATTATTTTTTTAATCAAGTCCAATTCTGGAATGCTCTTGAAAATTTTGAGCAAACTCACTGATGGTTTGTCATTCCCCCCAAATTATTTTGACTCAGAAATTCTGTTTTGTCTGTGCCACCTACATTTCTTCAACCTATTATGTCCTTGTTTCATAATGGTAGTATGTTTGCATTACTGCAGTTTATTTCTGTAGTTTATTTTTATCCCTTTTCATCATCATTATTCTTAGATTTTCACTAGCTTCTTTTAAATGATACAGCAGACATACAGTTTAATTGTTAGTCTTCTTGCCTCTTCATAGGCACTGATAGAATTTCTAAGAATACGATTTCCTCAGCAGATTTTGTACCCAATAATGTATGTCTTCCATTCCTCAAAGCAAGTTGGTCTAATAAAAAAATACTGCAACAATTTATATGAATTCCAAACTAGTTGGTAAGGAATAGTAATTTTATTTTGTTTTATTTTATTGAACCTGTTGAACTACAGGTTTTGCCAGCTTGCAATAGAATTGGTATTAGTGGAAGATTACCTGTCCTCTGGAAACCCTGCCATTAGTTCCTCCTGACAGTGGCTTTGAAATGCTAAATCTCTGTTGAATGCATCATGTCTAGAGGGTGACAAGGAACAGCTGTCACAGCTCAAGCTAATACAGTTCAACTCAAGCACTGTGAGAATAAAATAATATTCTGAACTTTCCGCGGGGACTGAGTGGTATAGCAGACACCAAAAGAAAAAAAAGCATATCTTAACAGGAAAATGCAAACGTTTTATCAAAATTTGCAGTTTTGTAATTGTGAACAGTAAGTTGTTTGTAACAGCGCGTGTTGAAGTTAAATTCCTGGAGATCCTCATCCATTACCAACAGGGAGAAAAAAAGGAATCATTAAGAATTGCCTGAATCTTCATATTACTAACAGGTTCAATTAGACAAGCAATCTGTTTGCAGAGTATGTTTATGCTCTGGTTGACAGGCATGCTGTATTTTTATATTTCTTGCTGGACTTAGTGCTACTAAACAAATATGTGTTTGCTTATCCTACATAGAAAGGTAGCAGTGACCATAGCCAACCCCAAACTCAATGGTAATGTGATGTTATGGTGGATAACTTATAAATCATAAATGAATTCGTAAACGAAAAACATATTTTCTGAGTATGTCCTTTGTTGTGTGTCATGTTTTGTAAGGAACAAAGATGACTGAAAAAATAACTTTTGTAAATTCTTCTCTCAAGATTTAGATCTTCCATTTCCTTTGAGGGAATTAATGGGTTTAATTTAATGGGATGCTGCCTTTATACTTAATATTTTATACTTTATATACTATATATACTTTATATACTATATATATACTTTATATACATATATATGATATATATATGTTATATATATAATATATGTATAATATAATATATATATAATAATATAATATACTTTATACTTAAAAGTGAAGCACTACTGGGTCATAGTTGGCTTCTGAACAATCATGCTGTTTTCTGCCTCTTTTGGTGTTTGAGATTTTTGTGCCTTTCATTGAAAACTATGAGTATTCTTTCCTCTCTTGATGGCTGGCCTTCAGATGGAACAAGTTGCTGAGAGCTCTCTTGGAGAACTGTGAACTTCTGTTTCCAACAAGCAATTTTGCTGATGGATGGTATGATGCTGTTTATTTAGTATGCTGATGGCTACATAAAGAATTCAAATTTTATTGTACAGGTTTATAGGAGGTGAAGAACATATTCTTTGTTTTTAATTGGCACCTGCACAGTTCTTATGTGTTTTTTTTCTCCATGTGGAAACAGTCTGTTTAACCAAGGCTTTTTTCTCCTATTGACTGATTCAGACATTGCATTATATGAGGACATTTCTTGCTGTTTTTCAGGAAAGTACCTCTCCTACAGACTGAGCTGCTGTTTGCATGTCTGTAACAGCTAGACAGCATCCTGAGGAGCTCCAGGCTAAGTCTTTACTGCTCAAGTTCAAGCCAGGATTGTTCACTGAGCTTAAGAGTGTCTGGGTGAGGCTGGGAGGAGTCAAATCTGAGTCCTTGTCACTTGGTCAGCAGCTATCAGAAACTTCATTTTGTCGATGGAATCGTGAGTGAGAACAGCAGTAAGAGGGGATATATGGATGTCATTCTGAGAAGAGTTTGTTGAGAATATTGCCAATTAATTTTTTTTTTTTTTATTGCCAATTTTAACACACTAAATTAAGGCACGAGAGCCTATTTATGAGAGTATTGATTACTTTGTTGTAGTGATGGCTGATGAGGTTTCCATGCCTTTGTTACTTAGATAAATCAGCTGCTGGTCACTTCATTGATTCAGTTTCAGAGCTTGATGTAAGGAGATCGGATGGATTAACAGTCACTTCATCCCTTTCTCAGAGTCATGTCAGTTTATGTAATTCTTGACTAATTGTTTTGCCGTATCATGCAATGTTCCTATTCTTTTGTATTCTATTTCTTTTATTCTGCACAAGGTTATCTTGATTTCATTACAGAGGTCAAAGCTTCTAAAACACATTTCTTTCATTTTTTGATTTGTTTTGCTTTTTTGTTGTTGTTGTTCTTTTTTGTTGTTTTCCAGTTAACACAAATAGCACAGCCAAATGTCTTTGGATGCAGCTGTGACTTAGGCATGCATTGAGACAAGGTTCCAAAGGCTTGATCTATAAGAGACTGAAATGTTTTTAGCATGCTGGAAACACAAGCAGGAGATCTCTCTCTCTCCTTGACAATTAGAACATTGTCAAGTCTTTCACAGGAATTACATTTCATATTCATTTTGGATTCTGAAGTTTGCACGAAGACTTAACTATTAGTCTGTTTGTTCAGTGCATGATTTTCCTTTGGGCACATGACATTAGCAGTTAGAAGCTTGATTTACCTATCTATTGAACTTTTCACATTTTAACTGTTTCAGATTAACAACAACAAAAAGAGCCACAAACTTTCTAATATTTATGTGTTATAAAAATGTATTCTGTATTTATTTTGATTAGATATGAATAATAATATCAGTATGTTGTTGAATGGAAGAGGCTGCTCAGAAAGGCTGTGGATGCCCCATCCCTGGAGATGTTCAAGGCCAGGTTGCATGGGGCCCTGGGCAACCTGATCTAGTATTAAAAGGGGAGGTTGGTGGCCCTGCCTGCGGCCCTTCCAACCCGGGCCATTCTGTGATTCTGTGGGTGCCAAACCATGCGGTACCTGACGGCAAAATGGCCGCTGCTCCGTGTCTTGCCATGTGAGTGGGTTCACCTGAACTGGGAACGGTAAGCTGGTAGGAACGTATTCCTGCCTGCACCTTCCAGCCAGCTCAGAGGGAAATCAATCTGCTCCCTTTCCACAGGTCAGCACTGTGTGTAAAGGGCATAGAGCAAGCCGCTAAGTCTCCAGCCGCTATTCTCTATGAAGCAAGGTTTGGTTGTCCCTAAACAAAGCAACACCATTAGAGAGAGCACTTAAATACGTGCACGAATAAATCTGGTTCTGCATTCATCTGTAGATACCTGGCTAAGCATTGTGGTTGAAGTCAGCCCCTGAGACAGCAACCCTGATGCACTTCCAGGAGCGATGAAACCGCTGCTCAGATGGCTTCACTCAATTTTTTATAATCAAAGATATCTTTCAAGGCAATAAATAAGTATCTAACATCAGAAATTAAAGTCCAACAAACAAAAAGACCAAAAAAACCCACGCTCACAAGAAGAGTTTGAAAATATTTCTGAACTCTCATTTCAAAAATGACAAGAGCTAATTGTTTCTTTGGTCATGTTGCTTGTATCCTGAATGTTAAAAGGAGTTAACAGAAAAAGGTATCAATTTGTCACAACAGTGCTAATTAATGTTTTACATTTTTTTTCTCTCTTTTAATAGACAATTTGCTGTAGTGAGTGTATCAGGGGTAAGTGAGAATGGGGCTGCAATAGTATTTTTCTCAAATTTCTTAAGTGCTTAATCTACTCTAAGTATTAACCTACTGCAGGGAACCTGCTTCAGCTGGGGAGTTGGAATTGAACTCCGACCGCTACTGTTTTGTGGTTCTAAGATTCATGCTGCATGAAGATTCAAATGAAAAAATGTCTCTTTTTGCAAATTGAAGAACAAGGTATTTTTTAGTATTGGGAAAATGTTTATTCCGCTCAAGCTGTGGTGTACTATAAATAAAGGTCCAGCTGACTAAAAAATTACCACCTGCACTGAATTTTTCATAATTATACTCGGTATATGCTATTGGTATTGAAACATTAGTCAATCTGTTCTCTACTTCTGTGCTTAAAACAATATAAAATAAAATATTTGTCTGACTTGATTCAGACACCTTCTAGGCAAGCAACATAGAAACTTACAAACTGTTTCACATTGGCACAAAAACATCGATCTGTCTTTGTACTTACGCAAGTCCTGCTCTTTCCTGTTTTTATAATTTGTTCTCAAGCAATATTTCAACTGGAGCAAAAGTAAGTTACATCTCACAGTTACAAATGTGATGTTTTTTGGTGGTTTGGGTTTGTTGTCCTAAGCAATAATTGTCCTGAGGAAAGGATGTTCAGGTGGATGAGGCTGTGGGGCAAGAACACTGCAATGTGTAGTGCCTAAAAAAAAAATAAATTGCTCGCATTTGCAGTATTTTAGATTTGCAGTGTGGTGGTTTAGGTCACAAAAGGGCTTTATGCTATAGGAAAAATAATGTAATTGGGATCGATACATCAAGGTTTGAGACCCCCTGCTTAAAAATTTCAGATTATTTCATCAAAGGAAGAACAACTCAGTTGCTGGGACATGTGAATCCCCACTTTGAAGGACAAAGGAGGAAAACTTCATGTTTCAAAAGGACCTGCAATTTGTGGGAAATTGCGGTGGACGGTATTTGCTTCAGATCATTTAGGTTCTCCCTGCCAGGTAAGGAATTTATAATTAATGGGAAGGCAAGTTGTTTAATGGCTTAAGCCATCATACAAACAGGAGGAGGATATGAACTGTATAAGAAGCAAATGTGCAAAGCTGGAACCTCAGGTGGAGAAAAGGAAGTAATGTAAGTGGATAATTTGACTGTCAGAGGGGGTTAAAATTAATCCCTTGATTTTCTCTGATATCAGGGATTCTGGGCTATGTAGAGCAGGGGTTTGCAGTCATAATCTAAGTAGAAGTAGCAGCCCAGAGAATGGGGGGAAAGGGCAAAGTATGGTGATGCTCTTAACTGAAAGGGAGGGCAGAAGGTTATATGTTTCATGATACAGTGAGGCTGGGATAACTGAGAAGAATTTGCTTGCAGAAAGGTATGAGAACTGCTGCTGTTTGCACTCTGACCTTCCATTGTCCCTTGCACAGCATTCAAAAGAACTGTGCCGTTCCCTTGATCTAGTTAAGAGAAAGAAACTGTGTCAAATCTCTCCGTTCCCTAGCCAGCTGTCTTTCAGATCACATCTATATTATATTATAGCAAGATGGTATGGTATAAGATGTACATTAATTAATACTGTGTTGAACATTAACCTGTATGGATAAGGACAATTGCATCTGCTGTAACATAACCCTAAGCAACTCACAACACTTCAGACATAACAGCTCGTGTACACAGTCATTCTTAAGTAACTTTTAACACAGTTATTCAGAATGATTAATGATTCTTTTTCAATAAATAAGGCCTTGGAGTGTGTGTTTGTCATTGTTTCCATATAGTACAATACAGATGGCTGCTCAAGTGATTTTTGTAAGAGGTGGTGGCTTTGCTCTGAAAAGCATTTACGTTTGGGATCCGTGATGTCCACTGATGTAAGTTCTTGTAAGAGCTCCGATATTCAGAGAAAATATAAAATGTACTTTAATTGCTGAAATTAATTTTAACAAAACCTTTGAACTATCTAAGCACTCTGATGAAGTAGGCATTAGATTACAGTTCTGTTGTTATGGTTTTGAACTGTGCATTACAATAAGAAAAACAAAAACAGCTCAAGAAAGGCAAAATTTGAGCATAAAAACCTCCATGTTTCTTGGTTTTCTTTGCACAATGTTATTATGCTTCTTCTGTGCTTTACAGAACAGTATGGATACTGAGGTTGCAGAAGTCAGCTATGTTGAGAGGTAGAAGATAGCTGTTTTGCAGCCCAGCACAATATTGCTGTTCACTTCAGGTCTATCTTTCTGCATATGGATGATCCTGGGTACCCACTTGCTGCATGGGAGATTAGTGCCTCTGCCTCTTTACAGGACGAGATGTTTGTTCTGCACTACACTCAGGCTAAGAATATTTAACAAAGCAGTATGTATGTAGAGGTGATAGGAGACTCATTAAACTGGTGAACACATTTATCAGAGGAACAGATGTAAATACATTTGGTAACTTTTAGTTATGCAAACTTGCATTCTACTGACTCTACAGTCAAATGTACTGATTATTTTTCTTAAGCAGGTCATGCACTGTGCTAGTGACTGCTCAAAAGTAAATATCGCCAACAGCAGCGCAGAAAAAAGCGTTGGACAGACATGAGTAGTATGTACTATATTTCAAATACAAGTCATTAGTCATTAACAGGACTCCAGCTGTTCATGCTAGCATTTACATGTCCATGATGAAGAAATGAAAATCACAGTTGTCTTTAAGCAAAATGTTTGTGTTTTTAGTTCCTTGCAGGTCCTGTTCTTTCAGCTGATTATGGACCTCAGTCTATTTCTCAAGTTTATTGAACTTCACAAGGTTCTCTCCTCGTATTCCCAAGTCCAGCTTTATTTCATATTTACTGTAATGGAAAGAGTGAGCTTGGACATGGAGGTATTCTGAAGAAAATTCTGTTGTTGCTTTTCTGTTTTCTTTGTTCCTTTTTTCTTTCCTCAGAAAGAAATCTGCTTCTCTGCTGGTCAGTTGGCAGAAGAAGAATCCAAGAACTACTGTAGAATGAGGAAACTGGGAAGAACTGACCGATTCCTGTCACTGCAGAGGTTTTTTGCTCTCAGTATTAACAAGAGATAAACAGGTATTTATTACTGGAAAAAAAATAATCTAAAATTATAAATACCAGCAGCAGCCTATCTCCAAGAGATGCAACTCAGTGCCAGTTTTTTGTCCCTTAGGAAAGTTATTTCTGCATGCTGTGGGAGTGCCTCATGAAGTAATGAAGCTATTGTAAATATATATGCCTAAATATGGATCTGAATTAAGAAGTGATTGAATAAATTGTTTTTTCTACATCAATAATGTAAAACATTTTTTATTGGCTGCTTTCTGTTTGTTCTCTGTATAAGAGAAGAAAAGCCAACATCCCAAGAGCAAACAAAAACCTATAGACAAAGCTAGCCATGTTCAGTGCTGAAAACTAAGTTGCGGGCACTAAAAAGAAGTAAATAATGAAGGTTTCCACAGCAACCTAAGTTCTGTTAGTGCAAATTGATGACTTTCATTCTGTTTTATTACATAATGATAGAACAGATACTCTATAAAAAGTGCTGGGTGCATTCGAAGTTGGATTATTCAAAGGTTTTGTGTGCTCTTAAGACCTGACATCAGCTAATTTAGTTCTAGAGGTTTTGGAAAAACGCTGTGTGTAGGGTGTTGTTTTCTTCCTGTGGCCAACCCTGTGTGCTGAAGCTGTGTTTGGGTTAAAGATCTTACTGCTAACTGCTCAGGAGGTGTAATCCTGGTTTGGTTTTTGCTCCTCACAGTGATCTGGGAGGTGATCCAGAAGAGCAGCGGGAGCGCAGCACAGCTCGCTGCCCTTCAGTCAGCAGGGCCTGGGGTGAGCACGGCCCCTGCGTCCGTGCGCCAGAGCAGAATGTGGATTTTGCGGTGTGTTAACCAGTTCCTTGTGAGCAGCTGTGAGATCCAGGCTGTGGCCATTTAGGCGCCCCCACCTCCCATCCCCCTAGGGAAGAGATTAGCGTTCCAACTGTAGCTTGTAGGTAGGTTTTAGCGCTGGTTTTCACTCGACGTCGACCCAGCGGGATGCCGACCCGCCAGGCCTCGCGCTGAGGAGGCGCGGCCCGGCTCTGTCAACACCGCCCCCGCGCCTCGCGCCTCGTGCGGCCGCGCGGGAGCGGAGGGGCGGGAAAGGGCGGGCGGTGCGGCGCGAGCCGCGCGTGCGCGCTGCTCTCCATCGGCGGGGGGGCGCGGTAGCGCGAGTCCTTCGGGGGCGGCGGCGACGACGACGGCGGTGACAGGAACGGCGGGGCTCGGGGCCGCGGAGCTCGGCGGGGCCGCGCTGGAAGAGCTGCCGGGCCGGCGGCGAGCGCTGAGGTGAAGCGCGGCCGCAGCCGTCTGCGTGCGTGCGGGCGGGCGGGAGGGGGGCTACCTCCCCCCCCCCCCCCCCCAGCCCCTCTCGGATCCCCCAGACCGGGACCCGCCGGGCGCGGGCAACCTGAGGCGAGGGCCGCGCTGCGGCGGCCGCGGAGCTGCGCCCCCGCTGAGGGAGGAGGAGGAGGAGGGGCAGCCGCCCCCGTTCCATGAGCGGCGCCCGCCCGCCCCGCTCTGCCCAGGGGACCCGCGGCCGGTGGCCGCCGCAGTGCCAGCAGCATGTGGAGCCCGACCGAGGAGGAGAAATACGGCGTGGGTAGGTGCCGCCGACACCCCACACCTGCCCCCGTCCCCCTTGCGCTGCCCTGCCATCCCCCGGCACCGCCTGCCGCCGTGCCCGGCCTCGGTGCGCCGTATGCTCCGGGGCCCGATGGCGCCCGCCGGCAGAGAACGCGTCGCTCAGCCCTTCGTCCCCCGAACGCGCCATTCCCTTTCCTCCGCGCCTTCATCCGCCGCCGTGCTGTTTATGTGCGGCTGGGCTCCGCGGCCGTGGCGTTAGGGGGCGGCAGCGGCGCACCTGCGGCGGGAGCGGGCCGGGGGCTCGGGGCGGGAGATGATGGGCAGGTGATGGGGAGATGGAGACACGGGGACGGCCGCGTTCCGCTGCTGCCGCCGCTCGTAGCGCTCTGCCGGGGCTACGCGCCGATTCCTGAGAGCACCGCCGGTGGGTTTTTTTTTTTTTTTTTTTTTTTTTTTATTGCTGGGGCCGCGAATGCGGTGCGAGGTTTCTGGTAGGCGTGGAAGTGCGGTGCATCGCCAAAGGAAAACGCCCGCTTCGTTGATCTTCGTTTTTATTTTGTTTTAGCATGTGTTTTGAAATGGGTTGCGAGATATTTGCTGTGTAATAACAATAAAAGTAGGCAGCGTGTGCCTGGTTGGCTTCTGAAACACCTCATTATACTTAGCAATGGTCCATATAGGGTTTTTTAAGTTCCGCCATGGGTCGCTGGTTTCTGCAAATATGAAGAATACCCTCTGCCTTGCTACAAAGATCCGACCCGTGCTGCTGATGTGGGCTTTGGACGGCCGGCACACACACAGTTAGAAGTCGCAGTGCTGGTGATGCTTAAAGCAAATTCTGAACGTGCCAGCAGGCAACAAGAATGCACTGGAATGCTTTAGGTTAGGGTAGCACCCTGTGCAGCATGGATTTGGCTTGGTGTGCCACCCGGCTTCTGTAATAAACAGATGATTTCAGATTTTTTTTTTTTTTTTTTGGAAAAAAACAAAAACAAAAAAAAAAAACAAAAAAACCTGAGCAATCGAGTGTGGTGTGTGTTAGATGAGAAGCTGTGGGGCAATATGTAGTCACCAGGATTATGTAAAAATTAACAAATTGCATTGCGCTTTGTGTGGTTGTTTGGAAGATGCAAAGTATCTGAAACTTGCTCAAATGTGAAGCCCTGGTGGAAAGCCAGCCCTCTTGTCCTGGTGCTAAACTTGCAGGTGTTGTTGCAGTGTATGCTTCATCTTTCATGTCGTGTTGGTTTTCCTCCTTTATGTGGTCGTTTTTCCTAGCTGTGGGATGCTGGCACGGTGGGTTTGGGACTCAGAGGTTTGAGCTGTGCTTGGCCAGTGAGGGTGGGTGGGAAACGCCACTCGTGTGGGGAGTTTTGTGCCACAAGTGAGAGCGGTGCTGGGGCCGCACAGGGAGCTCTGTTAGCCGTCACGAGTCGGTTGTGCTGTGCTGCAGAATGTGTAGGTGTCGTTTTGTTGGGAGATGCGTTGCCAAAAACATAAAAGGGAAACAAAGTAGATTCTGATCTCTTGAAATCTTGCTAATTTAAGTTATTCCTGCTTCACAAACAAAAGAGTGCATGCTAAAGGAATCTTCTTCGTACAAGTTACTGGTGTGAGCTTATCTCTTGGGCTTTATTAGTTCGTTTTTATTCAGCACTGTCCATCCCAAGAAACCCGGTGAGCTTTTTCTCATGTACTCCTCAATCTCTGAAATGTTTCTGATGTGCCTTTGCCCTAGGGCAGTGTGTGTCACATCCCTGTTGGGGGGGGGAGTATGTGTCCTACTCCTGCAACACAAAGCGCGGCTCTCTGGTGAAATACAGCGGTGTCCCTGGGCAGGCTTGGCTGCCTGCTCTGTGCTTTGGGCACAGCAACGCTGTGCCATGATGTAGGTAATTTGGATGCAGTTCTCTTTATTGAAAGTAACTCTTGCTTTGTGCATTCCTCTCGTTTCACCCTGGGTGACAAATGATGAAATACGTCGACAGTCCATGAAACTGCAGCATTACCTCTTTAACTCCCAATGCTCTGCATGGTCTTATGATGTGAAATACCGATGGGAAAGCCACGAGACTGTAACATTTACATAGACTTTTTCAGGAAGATGCCACGTTTCCCCTCTCAACATGTTGATACAGAAGGGTTTTGTATTCTGCAGTGGCATTCAAAGAGTTTCAGAAGACATTTGTCACATGCTTGCTGGCACCCTTCATAGCAACGCCGACTCGTTACTGCATGAGAATTCATTAAAGTTATTGATGGAACATCAGCAGCTTTCTGGGAGTTCCGAAGTTCTTGTGCCTTCAGCTGCAGCTGAAGAAGCCTTGGATGCCTGCAGCTCAGTGCAGCACTGCCTGGCTTGCACACAACTCCTCGCATGCTTTTGCAGCAAAGTTGCTCAAAAATCGCTTGGGATATTCAAAATAAAGAAGTGGAAAAACTGCACTGACGCAGCTGAAGTTCTTCCTCCCTGCTACTGCCTGTAGTCTGCTGCGACTTTCCCTTCAGCTCTTTGTAGCAGTGCTTGTAAGCAGTGCCTGTGCTCCCAGCTTGCGTTGGGAACACACGTCCTGGGGTTGGCAGCACTCTCCTGTGGGCACTGCTGGGCACAGTCCTTGTACACAGTGCTGCTCAGCACTCCGAGTGGGTTATTGCAGATAACGAACTCTCCAGCCCCCTAGTGTTCGTGTGGTTCTAAAGCAGCCTCTCAAAGCACTAAGCTTCTAAAGCAAATATTCTGCAATAACAATGAATTAAAAGAAAAAGCTAAGCAGGTGAAAGAGATCCCGCTAATAAATAACTGCTATTTAAAGTTTAGCAAATGCTTGTGAGCTGATTAATTAAATTAAGCTGCAAATTTTTGCTGCTTTATATTTGCAAAGAGCACGTTTAGGTGATGATCAAAAACAAGCCCAAACCAAAGATATATGTAGTTGATCCTGTACTTTGTGGCTGGCCATGCTAAACGTGTGTATGCTAAATCACAGGGAAGCAGGAAAACCTGCTTGCATGAACAGCAACTGCTGTTGTTTTGTTCAGAGTTACTGGCTTAAAATCTGTCGATTGCTTTGTTTGCACAAAGTGAGTTTTGTGTATTTATTTTCATTATTTAATTGGTGAGAATAAGAAGTAAGTCTTTAAGCATGAATGCACAAAACAAATGCTTCCCTTGCTGCTAAGAAAGGCTGGAGCATCTCAGTGTCCTAGTTACAGTTCTGTACTGCAGCTTCTGCTTTTTGATTGGTATCTTCATTTTTTTCCCCTGCTGCTATTTGTTGGTTTGCACATCTTGCAACTCATGGTAACGTATGGAAAAGCAAGACTGTAAAACTTAGAAAAGGTCTGCCTTGCCCCCGTGGAGCTCCTGTCATCATGCTCAGTTCTCACTCCCTCACGTGTTAGGCGGTGGGTAGGTGAAGGAGTGCTTTGAGGTGATTGACGTTGCAGCTTCCCTGCATTGCTGAAGCAGTTTATTACATGTTTAAAATGAAAGGTTTCAGAGAGATGGAGAAAAGCCTCTCCAAAATTGGGTAGTTTTCCATGTTTGGTGGAGGGGATCTGGTTGGCCTGGTCTGCTGGGTCAGCCAGCCCATGGTAGGGAGGGGGCTGGGAGATCCCTTCCAACCCGAGCCACTCTATGGTTCTGTGAGTTGACGAGTTGGGAAGCAATATCAGTCACTGCAGCTGGGTTCCGTGTTGTGGGATGTAGATTGTATTCCATCTTCTCTTTACCTTGCTGCCAGCAGCTGTAAGAGTCTGGCAGCAGCAGGGACGTGACTAAGGATATTCTTCAGTGATGTGCTTTGGGACCGAAGCCATACAGAGGGATGTGCTCATAAACCTCAGAGTAACAGTTATCTGGGAGATGGTGGTAGTAGCTGTGGGCTTGCTGATTTGTCTGGAAAACTGGGTGGTCGGTGCGCTGAGTAGTACTGAGTTCCATTATGTTGCCCTGAAGAACGGTTTTTCTTTGTGAACCTGAGAATGAGCAAATGAATTCATCGGTCAGGGGTTATGGAAGAAGTACATAAATGTTATTTGACCGAATGAGAAATGAATCACCCCTTGAAATGCCTCTGGAAAAGAACAGCTCCTGAGGTGTGTGACAGCAGAGACTTTCAGTATAGACAGGAAAGCCTAGCGAGGCTTCATTTAATGGAGCAAGCAGTGCGGTTGCAGTTTGGTACATCTGTACTTCTGTTACTGAGATAACCTGGGATTGAATATGCTGTTTTGTGGGAAGAGATGAATGTGTCTTGGCTCATTTACCTTAGAAAACAGCAACCAGATGACAGCATAGCTATTCGTATGAAAAACTGGTCTGCAGAGCTGGATGAGAAGTGACCTAATACTAGTTTGCGATCATCTAAATGCTAGCTGCCCACATTATGCTAGAAGCTTGCCAAGCTTTTCTAGCTACAGGAGAAATAAGGTTGAAAGGAAGGTTTTCAGATACTGTGTGAAAGCACGGAATTAGGCACTTATTTTTGCAGTTTATTGTGTGGTTTGTATGGAATGTTGTGTGCTGCTGCTGTAAGGAGTTGGAGTGTTGCAGTATGGGTTCTAACTTTTGTTGCTTTGATGTTTTTCAGAGTGCTTTGCTCGTAGTTACGCTGTGGGATGTGTTTGGCCAACACCCTCAGGACTTCTGCTGTTTGCTGGTGGGATGGGAAGAAAATAATCAGGCTCACTTCCTAAGGATGGCAATCCTCAGGTGTACGAGCTATCTGTCCTCACCTACCAGTATGTCTCCACCAGTAGTGAGCAACGTTTTATGGTGGGAGTTGTCAGTCTCAGACATACACTTCCTACAAATGTTGTGAAAGTTGCTGATGGGATGGGAAAGGAAGAATTTTCTAGTGATTAGCAATATGAGAGCAAATAAGTAGCTACTGACTTGCTGAGAAGAATAGATAATGAAGTTCTCTCAAGAGTTTTCCTAGTCCAACTTGTTTGTTTTCTGGAGGACATGGAGAGGAGCTGTTAGTGCGAACGTGGAGTGACCGGGAGGCGCTTTGTGGGCAGGAATGGGGCTGGGAGAGACTGGCACTGCCTGGCTTTGTCCTGGGGTTGCGTGTGAAAGGGAATGGGAATATAAGTGCCTGTTTGTAGGTGTATAGGCTTTGTGTTTGTCCAAGAAACAAGTTCATTGGTTTACTTCTTTTACGTAGCTGTGCTCAGGAATAGTCTCAGCGACGTTATTTGCTGGCATTTAAATGCCCACAGAAAGAGGATCTTTGGGAATGAGGAAGGATGGTTCTTCTCCTTATCTTCATGAGCACATGAGATGGACCTACAGCAGTTTTTCTGATTTGGATGTTACTCAGTGGTTTGCAATAGTTCTGGTGGGAAAGAGCTGTAGATGCCCGATGACCTCCAGTCCTTGCTACAGTCAGAGTCATATATAGGATTTATATATATATATAGGATGAAATGAGAGATCTTCTCAGGTGTGGGCGTGAGAACACTGACGAAGGAATTGAAAGTCTGAAGGCTTATTCAGCTGTTACAGATTTTGCTGCAACTTCTCATGCTTCAGATAAAAATATTGGGTGATTTGTAGGTTGATAAAGCTTTTTTTGCTCTCTCAGTTGCAGTTTTCACTGTGTAAGAGGCTGAAGGAAGCATGAAGTAGCATCTTGTTCAAAGGCAGGTGTGCTGATTGCTTTTGTTGTGAATCAATTTGAATACCACTACATTTTACTCTTATTCTGTTTCAAAATCTGTGTGCACACTGAGCTTCAAGATAGAGAGATGGAAGACCTCAACCAAGTGACTGATGATAGAATCAAATCTCCCATCAGGTGTTTGGAAACTAAAATCAACTCGGTAATCTGCACTGAGGTCCTGAAAGCACCCCTTAGGCTCTCTGCAACTGTAGTTCCTTCCTCTTAGACCTGTAACCTGTGTTATTTTAAACAGTCTCTAGTAAAAACCCAGTGAAGGCAGTAGGAAGGCTGATAGCTGTGGGCCCAGCAGGCTGATGGCTTTGGAGCACTGGGCCTTAAGGAGAGCTGTGGCAGCTCGTTCTGCTGTCAGTGATAAACTCTTATCAGCACTCTGACACGGAAACAAAGGTTTCTCTAGATCTGGTGATGTAAGTAAGCTTATGAACAGTGTTAGTGTTGGCAGTAGTGGTTAATTTTTATTTTCTAAATTTGCTTTTTTTTTTTTTAAATGCAAGTCAGTGAGTTAGCCAGCTTATGTCCAGATGATTTTGCCAGCTGTTAATACTCTTCCCCTTTCTGTCTTCTGATCTCGTTAATGAAGCCTTGCATACACGTCGGACCCAAAGGAACCTCTGGCTGAGCAGGAGCGGGTTGAAAGCAGTAGTGGCTTTTTACAGGCCTGTTTGTGTGCACCCCAACACCCCATCCTTCTTGGTGCTGAAGGACATGTGATATGGGCTGCCCTGTCAGGAGATGTGGCACAGGAGAGCACTGCAGATGGGTTAAGTAGGGGCTGCTGGGCACTGCTGGATGTGCTCCTGGCAGCAGGGCCTGGTGCTGGGAGGCTGATGCTGTCTGTTCTGCCTGTGCTCTTCCTCACAGGGGATGCTTGCCTGTGGCAATAGCTGCAGGAGGTGGCCTGCCTCACCTCACTGTGTTCTCCTTGCTGTAGCTTGGGTGCAGGGCTTTGTCACATGTGTGCAGGGGAGGAGCGCAGGCACAAGTAAGGCAGTGTCAGCCAGCATGGGAGAAAAATTCCCCCAAAATACACAAATTACTGCAAAAACCACTTAGTTTGCTCTGAAAGTAATGCTGCCTGTGTATTTCCATGGAAACAGCAATAGATACAAAGAGCACAATAACACTGTTAGGTAGAGCACATTCTCAGCTACAAAACAGCATTTTTTAGCGCAGTCACCACCTTCAGTAGATTTGCACGGATGAACAGATTAAGGTGCTCTTCATTTCATGTTGTGACAGCTGTGCATGGCTGACCAGAATGTGCCTTGTCTGTCATGTCACTGTCACTACTGCTGAAACGCACCACCCACCGCCTCCCTGTGCTCACATCGCTGTTTGTTCCGCCAACATTCGAGTGTCCGGGGCTGTCAGGAGGTGCCATTTTTTGTGCATGGAGGAATTCAGTGACACACCTTTGTTTCGTATGCACTTTCATGTCAGACGCTGTTCTTTTCAGACTGCCCCTCTGCTGCCATCTGTCACATGGCAACAACATATCACAGCATTGGTGGGAAATTCACCCTCTACTGCCATCCTACCAGCATTTGCCTCTGACATTGTGGACCAGCATAATGAAATAGAAGGCATTACTTTCAGAGCAGCCCTCACAGTTAATTGAAAACTGCCATTTGAACTTTAGTGTTGATTTGCTGTGTACCTCACACCCTCGGTTTTGTAAACAGCCTAAAGCTGAATGACTGGCAGCTTAGTTGTTGGTAAACAAGAGCGGCAACAGTGCAGCTTCCCTGCATCTGGTGAAGAGGTTCCCTTCTCTGATGTTCTTCATCACAGCGGCACGCAGCAGTGATGTTGGGGGTTTTGTGGTTTTGGGATTCTGCTGGCTGCCATTCAGGTTGCTGGCCTGAAATATTTTTTTTTGTTTGTTTTTAATTAATTTGTTTTTGTTAGAAAATAAATGAATTATTTCAACTTGAGTGGGGGATGCAGTAAGGAAAAAAGAAGATTTTGGTTGTGTGTCAGATGATGTTGGTAGCATTAAATGATGTCCGTTTGCTGGAGTCGAGATGAGAAGAGAGAACAATTCTGTGAGGAAAGCATCTCCTGCTCTGTCAGGTAAATACATCACTTCCTGGAAGTTTGGTAGGAAACACATGACCAAACTTGAAAGTTTTCATGTGTGACTTGAGAGGCTTCTTAGCAGTGTTGCTGGCCATCTTCAGATCTCCCCGAGTTCTTGTGTTGCAGACTGTGTAGGCTATGATATTTCAACTAGGGCTATCAGCTGGGGCGCAGAAGCTAAATGCACTCTTATCTACCTTCTTTGTCCCTCCTTCTCCTGATGGGGAATGTGCAAATAGATTGGAACCACCAAGGTAACTTCACGTGATAGAGTTACTTGGCAGTTAGCCAGCAGGGCTGGCAGTTGTATGGTGTAGTTGGTGTAGAATGGGGGCTGGGGTGGGCAAGGAGGGCAGGAAGGGGCCTGTTTGTGGCTTCTTGCTTTTTGGGGAGTTGTGGGGAAGGCAGCACTGCTGCTCCTCAGGGCTGCTCAGAGGTAGGCAGGGAGCAGCAGTGACTTACTGTCAGGGACACGAGATGAGTTCTGTTACCACCGGCAGCCAAGTGTTTGAGCAGGCTGCCTGGGGAGGCAGTGCCACCTCTGTTGTCCAGGGCAGCTGGTCCTGAGCTGGTTTCTTGTTGTGTCTCCTGGTGTGCAGCAGCACACTGGAGCTCTTGCTGGCTCATGCTGTTGGCAAGGAATGGTGCAGAGCAGCACCACAAGGGGTGGGATTCTCCCCTTTGTAGGCTGGCATGAGGCAGCCCCTGTCCCTGCCCTAAGGGGATGAAAAGGGGTTGCCATAGTCTTTCCATGTAGAGGGAATGACGTATGGGTGGGGACTTCTGTTCCCCCAGGAGAGAACGGGGGAGCTGTTAGCTGGGTGTCGACGCATGTGGGAGGGGTGAGCGACCAGGACTGGTGCCTGCAGGGCTGGGAGCTCAAAGTCAACTCCTTAATATAAGTAAAAAAGTGGACACTGCTGTGGGCTTTTTCTTTCAATCCCACTTCTCGACACCAGGATGTGCAAAACTATTTTAAACAGCTCCTGATTTTTGAACTAATCTCTATTTTTGTCTCAGAGGGTGGGGGAAGGATGCTCGCAATAATTCACTTTGCTAGTTATTGATCACCTTTCTTCTCAGGCATCTGTTTCTTTTTTTGCACAACTATTTTCCTACCATGACTCAGGAGGAGGAGGCGGCGTTGCTAGGCAGCCGCGCACCCTGCAGTGCCGTGCGATGGCTTCAGGCATGCCTGCAAGGATGTGCTGCTGCAGGGCTGCGCTGCCGGCGGCTCCTGGCTCCGTGTGCACCACGCAGCATCCTGGCAGCAGCAACTGCTGCCTAGCAACTGCTGGCTGGCCCCGAATACCTTCACTTAATTGTGCTGTAATTTGGGTAATACTCAGTGCCTCGCGTTTAGCAGATTCCCTTAGATTCTGCAGTATTTTTTTCTTCAGGGTTTGCTGTAGAAGTTCATAAAGACCATTAATAAGGTCAAAAAATTCTTTAGCTCTCTTCTAAGGCGAGTCTTTTGTTTAATCCCTTCTCTCCTGTTGTAACGTTTGGATGGCTTTTAATCAGCTTTTGATAATCTTTTTTTGGTGTGTGTGTATTACATTAGTGCCTGGCAGTTCCAATCGGATTAGAGCTCTGTTCTGCGGTGTGTGCACCAGCATACTGAGATTCCCTCCTGCACACCCTGCGTGTACCTGGGTAGCAGCTTCTTGAGGCAGTAGTAGGGCTCGTCCTTTCCCTCGTACTGAACCTCTTTGTGTTGTCCTTCTTACCTCACCAGCAGAGCATTCTGGAGGTGTTTGTTTCTAGTTTTCTCTGTAAATGTACCTGCTGAGTGGGGCCTGATCTTGCATGTAGCTTTGGCTGTCTCAAATTAATTTCTGACAAATAATCGGTCATGCAGATACTAGGAGGGTAAATTGTGAGGGTGAAGATGCTCTTCCAGGTATTTGTAGAATGAAATGAGAACATTTTCATCTAAATTGCCCCAGGGTTCTGTTCCCTTGTCAAATTATCATCTGGGTCTGACAGGGGAAGCTCTGTTGCTGCCAGGCTTCATCAAGCTGTTCCTCAAAAATATCAGTCGTAATGACTTTTAATTTCTGATAAAAATCTGAAGGTCTTTTTTCCTTCATAATCTATTCTTTGGCCTTTTAAACAGTCAGGCCTACAGTGTTCTGTTTGCAGGAACAACTCCTCTTTGTAGGCAGAAGGGCTGCAGTTCTGTGAGGCTGATGCTGGCAGGTTTGGGCTGTAGGGGTCCTTTCCCCCTGCAGGGGGTTGTGCAGCACAGGTGCCTTGCTAGCAGGTGAAGCTAGATGTTGGCTACTGGGTGAGTGTCTTCTTGTCATATTGCTGTGACTGAGAGACTTTTCCCTCTTGTCTACAGTATGCAAGTACGAAGACTCAAATAATTGGAAAATACATTTCTTAGAGGCCAGAGGATTCTGAAATTATAAATGCTGTGGACAGGAAGAACTGAAATTGTTTGCTCTTTCTTTTAATACAAGGCAGAGGCGCTGGGAATGCCGGGTCTGAACAAATAAGAAGTGTTTTCTATGTGATGCATGGTTGAAGTGTGCAGTCCTGGGGTGATGTGGGTATTAAAGTTGTGGGAAAACATCTGGGTGGGTCTGGAGACATGCTGTTTTATACATGTGTAAATTCTAATGCTAGTGAGAATCTCTGTCTTAGGGAGTCCCAATCCCAACATTCTCAAGTTGTGCAAAGCTGCGTCTTTGTTCTCATGCCTTTCCCTCACCTCCTTGTTCTAGCCTCTGTTAAGGGAAAGGTATTGGGTTTACTGCTCTCCCCTAGTTTACGTGGGGGCTGTATTGTCGTGTGAGCGCTTCATGGGAGAAGATGAAGTTCATCTTATTCATCTGTTAAAACTAGCTTATACTGTTTGATAGTAGATGTTTCCAATACATGTATTCATACTAAAAAAGCTGTTTAGGTAAAAGATACATCCTCAGCATAATCCATAGTCATCTGGAATATGATCTTCAGGAGCAGTCAATCCTAGAGGCAGTCTCAGAGGTCGGCTTGTATTGACATGACTAGTAATGGTGAGAACTACCAGTAGTTGAATGTGGTGTTAGAACTGCAGTCTGTCACGTAAGACTGTGTAAGAAATGCTTGAACTCCTTACGTGTGGTGAGAAATAGCCAGAGATCTCCCCTGGTGAGGAAATGCCACCTGGTGTATCTCTTCCTCAGCAACCTTCCTCAAGTTCGGACATGCATTATAAAGCAATAAAAGGGAGTTGGAAGTATTTTCTGATATACTTCTAATCGCGTTAATTAGTGATTTCCAGAGTGACCCACTGTAACATTTTTGAATTAAAGGAATCAAAAACATTTGGGGCGAAGTTTACTATTGCTTTGACAAATGAAGCAAGCAGACAAAAGCCATGTGCAGGCTGTGGCATGGACCACATCCATTGTGAAGCTAATGGCTTTATACTCTTCTATGGGGCCTGTGAAATACGAACAGAAAAATACAAGTGGTTGCTGCTGGTAGTGTGAAATGTTACTTCTGGCATACAGTGGGTATGTTCGAGCAGCAGTGATTTCCACTGTGGAAGAGAACATGTGAGAAATAAAGCAAAGGCAAAAAAAGAAAGTCCAACTTTATGATGAGAAAAACTGAGGTCTGAAGAAGGCAAAGGGAGCAATGGAAGCATGGAAAAAATCTCTTGAACCAGTGTTGTTTCTCATCCCTCATTTAAGTAAATACTTCTGATTTTCACTGTTATGTTTGGGAATGTATGGAGGGAGAAGGCCCTGTTCCCTTATGAAAGCAAACAGTGACTTACTGTGGGCTGAGCTGTATTTTGTGATGTGAACAGTTCATTATGCAACCTCAAAATATTTTTGTAGGCTTTAGCGTGATGTGTGGAAACAGGTTGCAAAAGAATAAGAACATAAGAACTGCAGCATGGGCTCAGGGTGCATACCTGTACCAGTACATAGTGCTGCAAAGCAGTTTTACACTTACGCACAGAGAAAACTGCTCTTTGGGAGCGGTGATGCAGTTGGATGGTGCTCAAGCCCACACATGGCTGTGCTGTACTGCACAGCACTGGGGTATTTTCCTTTTTTCCTTTCGTCTTCTCCCACTGCTCACATAAAAATGTGGCACAGTTCTCTTACTAAGTTTATCATGCAGTTGATGTAATCCGTTTGAGAAGAAAAATGATCTGTGGTAGCATTGAGGCCCAGGTGAGCCTGGGTGGGGAAGCTGGGACATAGAAATTGGATAAGAAGCAATTTCAGAAAGCAAGGTATATTATCAGCTGTGCCACCGCAGAAGTGAAAGCAGTTCTGTTGTCTGGCTGGGCAGCAGAGGGTAATAATGAGACGTGAAATCTAATGTTTCTCTAATGGTGAATTGTATCCTCTGTCTGCCTTAATAGTGTTCAGGTAAGGTCACAAATCAGTAATGAGGGACAACAGAAGCTTGATTTGGGTTTCCTTACGGACAGTGTGGGAGAGGTCCTGTCAGCAAAGCCAACATTCAGCTCCTTTGGTCTCCCCTTGGCAGTGACCTGCAGTACGTGTTTCCAGTGGAGGAGCAAAGCGTGCTAGGGCCTGGGAAGGCATCCCATTGGCTTCAGAACTCTGGGTCAGGGAGCTGCTGGACCTGAGGTGGCATGCATCCATTAATTTGTCCTGTTTCCTTTTGGTTTTAGAAGATCTTGTTTGTTTTTAACATGCAGTGCCATCTTGTGTGGAGTTTCACAGTTTAACTCTGCCTTGCATTGAATGGTACTTTGTTTAAAGTTCTGAATCCATTTCAGCCGTTTTGTTTGACATAGCTCTGCTCTTTGTACTGGAAGGGGTGGGTGACCTGTTCCCCACTGATGTGTTCAGTGAAACTTAGCAGCTACGCACGACAAGTTTGTCCTGCAGCTGCCCCCTACCCCAGTCCATTGTGGCTTTTCCTGCAGAGCAGCCCTGCATAACTGCAGTTTTGGCAAATAAATTAATGTGTTCTGATGTGCTGGCTGAACGCAGTCCTGTGAGCAGCAAAAAACATGGAGCTTTGCCTTCCATTTGATAAGGGAATTTGAGAATAGACTTCACGAGTGCTGAAAAAATATTCTTTTTTTTTTTGTTTGTTTGTATATTTGCAGCTCTGTTTTTGGTCAATACCTGCAAATTTTCAAATGGAATGTATGGAGTTGTAATCAGATATTAAACTAAAAAATCTGATCAGTTCTCCAGCTGGACTTTTATTTGCCTCATCTTAGCAGAGATAAATGTCCCTCACTTGCCAATCACACCTCATTCATGTCATTGCTTTTTGGCAGTCCATGCATTTGTGAAGATGAATTATCACAGATGACATGCAGCAAGAATAAAATTTCATCAGAAATCTCTGTGCACCTCGAAAACTCAGTAAGAATAGTAGCCTCCTCCATTGAGCCAGTCTGATGCATTAGTGTCACAAAAACAAGGTCACTTACTCCACTAGTTTCATTTTTGCTACTGTCCTTCTTTAATCTAATAAAAATGTAAAAAAAAAGAAAAAAAAAAAAAAAAAAAAAAAAAAAGAAAAAGTTTTGTTGCTTATACACTGGCTATTTTATATACAGACCAAGACAATTCCTCTTTACTCTGCAGTGGCCCAGGTGAGCCAGAAGGTTGGACACCCATGAGTTATGCTCTGCACCCCTCTCAGCTGTCAGTCTTACCAGTGGAAGCATCCTATCCTGGTTAATAACTCATTGGGTAAAAGCTCTTGTGCCATGTTTGCAGCATCTTGTCTCACTTCTTTCAACCTTTCCATATGGTGTTCTGTCCTTTGTGGCAAAGGATATGTTTTTGGTAAAGAGGAAAACTGGCATGTGGTGGTTTGCTGTGAATTTTACCCAGCATGTATGTAGTTGTCTTGCCTATTTTCCCAGGATAGTCTTCTGCTGTACCATGCAGGGAGGGTTTGGAGGTGCCTGAGCTGATGCTAGGGATTGTTAATGTCAGTCCTGGGCTTCTGCTCAGAGTGGTGGGAGCAAGGTGAGAGATTGTGGGTTAGATGTGAGGTTAGAATTGTTCATCCCTATGTAGATGGACTGAATGGCATCTGTCTGCAGTGTATGTTCCTGCTAGGTCCTTCTGCAGCGCAGCATCACCCCGCGTAGCAGCAGAACTCAGTCACTTGGCTACTTCCCAGCTTTTCTAGATCACTTAGAAATATTTTATTAACAACAGGCTTCAACACGGATCCCCTTAGAGCTTCCTGGTCAGTCTCAGAAATAAACCAGCTTTCTCTCTTTACTAGTTTCTGATCCATGCAAATGCCTTCCCCCTTTATCACAGACTAGCTCAGTTTCTGCAAGAGCTTTAGATAGAGGGTGTTTCAAAGCAGCCCCTTTTCTAAAATCCTGGTGGGTTGCTCTGACTGGATCTTTCTCATCCATATAGTGAGCAGCTCCTTTAATTACCCATTGTGAAGAATCACTTAGCTGTGTGAAAACATACCTGCTCTTTCTGAAGGTGCCACACCTGTGCACCCTTTAATACTGTTCCTTTGAAACCATTTCTCTTACTGCAGGTAAATGGTAATGCAGCTGCTTGCACTGTGTCAGGGCCTTTCCCTAAGCTAGGTGAACATTTCTGAGTGTGTCCTCTCCTGTTTGGTCTTCAGATTTCCAAACTATTTTTCCGTGTTCCTGTATGTTACACCCCTGGTCTCTTCCTATTCTCTGCCGTAGCTGGAGGTTATCCTGCTGTGCAGGTGAGTTTGTGCCTTTCTCATTACAATTTGCAGAGGAAGGCATTTCTTTTGCTGTGGCCCAGCAGTTCAAGCAGCACAGTTAAGGCATTTATGTCCTGGTGATGGTTACTGTGTGTGGCCAAAGCTTTCCCCATGTTCTGGTTTAACTGCTGGCTGGAACTGAATTCTATGGCATCCTTACAAACTTGGCTGATGAGAAGGGGTTTAATACCTGGAAGTAGATGCTGTGTGTTTCAGTGGTCTGACTAGAGTCTGGGAGGTGTTGCTGATACCTGGTGAGTGGTGGGGGAAAAGCCACCCAAAGCAAAGCCCTGCTTTGCTGCCGGGCTGTTCTGGAGGTGCGTTTCTGCTTCCCTCTGGGGACAGACGATGGGGTCTGCTCAAGTGATGGGTGCTTTGGAGGTGTTCGTGCTCTGCAGGATTGCTCTGTGGGAAGCATGGAAGTCAGACACTGGAGCCCATCTGTAAATTATTTTCCTTTGAAGGTCTCAGCTATTCTGTATTTCCCACCCATATTTGTGTTTGCTCCTTTCAAGTAACACTGCAGAGAAGAACTGCATGCCTAGAAGTCACTTTGTAAATAAGATTGTGTTGCATAGTAAGTTTTTATTTATTAAAAAGGCAAAATCCGTAACTTTGACAATAACCTTTGGAGTCACATATCAGACTGCAGAGCAGCCACAGAGTTCTGGGATTCTGTCACAGTCTGCAGCTATTTTTACTGTTATTTTTTGATTTCAGAGATGATAAATTGTGGGTTGTGCAGAATAGTTGGACAAGATACAGCTTGTTGCATCCGGTCAGCTTACTTTGTTGCACTTACATTAGTGTGGCTGAAAATCTCTTGAGATTCAGTGTCTGTTACTCTGAAAGTATCTATCTGGCTATTTGCATACCTTATTGGTGATTGAAATTGTCCAATGCAGCAGATTGGCATAGCCCACAAATTTATTTATGAAGGAGCTCTTTTGCATGTTGCTGTATGGACATTGAGGAATGTGGGGTGGATAATTTTATTATTTGAGAACTTAAGTTCCAATTGAGAATGGACATCCAGATTGTACCCATGGATGATGGACAAAATTCACTTCTGTTCTCTGCATTTTGTTTTTCCTTTTTCTTCTGAGTCAGGTGGGCTTAAGCAAAGGGCTCTGAGTGGAGAGCACCCTGAATCCTGCAGAGCTCACGCTGCATCGATGTAGTACAGCCCTGATGAGGTTTTCTTTGTTGCCAGTAGAAACATCTAATAAATAAACAGTTTCCTTTTATGAATTAACAAATCTATTAGAATGATTTCTTATAGGCCTAAATATATGCAAGTCATTATTCCCCATTAAGAAAAAAGATAATAATCAGCATTTAAAGGTCACTTATGTGGATTGCGGGAGGGGCAAGGAGAAGTTGCCAGAGCTCTGATGGTGGCCTGCTGGTGAACCATTAGGCGGCTGCTGGGAGAAGCACGAGGTGATTTTCATTGATTGAAGACTACAGTTGTGAATTCTCGGTGGGTGAGTTCTCCATTACTACAGGGTGGGTCCAGTTGCTGCATTGCTTGGCTTTCTGGTTAGCTGCTGGCAGTCTGCACAAAGCAGCTTCAGGGATTCAGTGTCTTTGATACAAAAAGGCATTCAGGGTGGAGATGAACTGCAGCACCATCATCACAGTGAGACATTTCAGCTGCAGCTGAGCGCTTCTGTTTCAAGGGGAGCATTCTCTTGCACTGGGAAAGGCCGGTGCTCACTGCAGGTTGTGGTCTCAGCCCTTGGATTCCCAGCAGCGGCAATGTGCTGTGTGCAGGTGCAGCTAGTCCATGGGCGCTGGGCCTCTGTGCTTAGGGCAAAAGGCTTGGGTGGCTGCGTTATGACTGTGCCTGTGTGAGTTCGTGTGGGCAGACATGGGAGTGGGGAATGAATCATGGCTTTTAAATTTGTGCTTAAAATTGAGTTAATTAAATTACTTTGGAAAATGTTTCAGAAGTTTAGCGTGGCAGTTCTTGAAAAATACAGGTTCTGTTGTATTCTTCAGGGTATCCAGTTCAGCATCATAATATGCATCAGTGTAGGATTTTCCTAGTATATTAGCTGCACAAATGTTAATTGCAGTGGTTGCAACTTGAAGGAAATTGATTACAGCACTTCGTTATTTTCTTTGAAGTTAGGACTGTGTGTTCTGATGCGTTGTGTAGAGTAAGAAGTGAGACAAGGAAGGTTTTGTGTCTAGTATGAATTTGGAGTTGGTGATTGAAGTGATCGAGACTTGCTTGATTCAGAAGTCTGATAAAAAACGCAGCTTTTATGTCACTGCTGAGCTTAACTTGTGATAAGGGCTGAAATGAAGGTATGTGATGTGGAGAAGTTGGCTGACAGGTTTTCTGGGCAGCTGTGTAGTAGCTATTTTTATGTAGGGAATGAGCTGAAGTGCTATGCTTAGAAGGAAAATTCACGCTCAGGTTCAACCCTCATATGTCTCTCTCTCTTTTTTCCCCACCCTTTAGTGATATGCAGCTTCCGAGGAGCTGTGCCGCAAGGCTTGGTCCTGGAGCTGGGGGAGACCGTGCAGATCCTGGAGAAGTGTGAAGGTAAGTGTGGTGCCTAGGAGGCAATCCTATTTGCTATGTAAGAATGTAAAAATATTTTAATACAGCGGATTTTAGTACGTTGCTCAGGAATAATAATGCATCAAATCAAAGCACTTGGATAAAGAACTAGCCTGACCCACTTTTTGTAGGAAAGGCTGAGTGCTTCTGGCACTAATCCAGTCTGATAGGGGGTCAGTGTGTTTTAAGTTAACCATCTGTCCAGAAAATCTTGAACCCTGACCTGATTGTTGTGCTGTAATTGGGTCTTGCAAGAAATTTTCATCACAAAGTGTAGTCTGTGGTTTTTTTTAGCCGTATTTTCTAAATGTTGCTGTTACGTGTTTCAATGAAGCGTACCGACGTTTATTGCTTAGGAATATCTGAACACACAAAAAACATTAGGTGTGAAATAGAGGGATGCAATTTAGTAGCAGTACTGGAAATAAACTAGAGAATAGAGATTTAGAGAGAAGAGCATGCTTCGTCCCACGTTTTGTTCCTGAAGGAGAATGCCACTGTTGACATTACAGCTATAACTATGGTTCTTGTGTGTGAATAAACTGCACTTCCCAATCCCTTGCTTGTATTCCTGGGGCTAATCTGGCTGAAGTTGTTGCATTTAAAAGAGAACGCTTTTTATCCTAACATTCAGAGTAAGCAAGTGGTATAAAACATATTTATTGAGAGAGAGGCTGACAATGTACAGTATGGGGATGTTTCTTTGTAGTCTCAGATTGAATAATATAACCTTAATCCTGAAGCATTTAAAAACAAATTCAGAGCCCAGATTCACAAATCTGAATTCCAAATTCACATTCCACAAAACTGTGGTTTTGTTTTTGTGTTTGTTCAGTTTACTCTCCTATTTCATCTTCAGTGCAAGAGCTCCTATATAAACCTCCTGCCTGGTTGTCAGATGACTGCTTTTTTTTTTTTTCTCTCATGCCTAAAACTGTCTTTTGCTCTTGAGGTTTTCCTCATGCATTCAGGGGTTTTGTTTGTTTAGCTGCTGAGTGAGCTCTTCTGTGAAAAAGTAAGCGAATATTTGTGAGTCTTAGGAAGGTGGTGGCTTCCTCACGTATGCCTATAAAGCTTTGAATGAGTTTTGCAGTTCAGTGTTGATGCTTAATCCATGGAGAAGCGTGTTGTAAACGATACATCTGGTTTGCACATGCAAATTGATAATATTTTATTTAAAAACAGAGTGGTGCAATGGGTCAAGCTTTGTTCAGACAGTGGTGTTGATTGCGGTTGCTTTACCAGGTCTTGTGAACACCGCAAGCTCAGGAGAAGATACTTGAAAAGAATAGTAGAACTCTAAGGGAAAACAGTGATATTGTTGAAAGCAGGCATGATGTTTTCAAACAATTTCCCCTAAACTTCCAAAATTGTGGGAAAACGTCCAAAACTGAGGGAAAAAAAGGTATCCAAAGGAGCAGCTTGCTTACAGGAAAGCAAAAGGATAATCCAGTCCATCTCTTCACAGTGTTACAGTAATTGGGCTCTGTTTTTTCTTTGCCAGTAATTTTGAAGACAGTTCCTCAAAGGCAGTTTGTGTCAGTCTTCAGATCGTTGTGGAAGGAAAAACCCTGTGTATGGTAGTATGCATTCTGCTGTGTGGAGGAGGCTTTAGTGCACCTGTGTTGTTTGTCTTTTAAGCACGCTATCCTGTCTTTTTTTTTTTTTTTCCTCTCCTTCAAGGAGCTTTTGGCACGGACTTTATATACCTAAGAAAGATATGTTAATTTTGCTACATCTGGAACTGCACAACATGGAACTCCTCTATCATTTCAGTAATGCCCTCCCTGAGCATCAGCAAACACTTCTGGGCTGTGCAAGGACTGATTATGGGTTTCCCATGGAGGCTGTGAGTCCCTCAGAGCTATGGGCACAGGGCTAGACAGCTTCTCTGGGCAGCCCTGTGGAGTGTGGGTGGCACCAAGTGAGCTCTGGAACCCCCAGTCAGCCTGAGCCACTGCTTAACAGCATCCTTGGTTAGAGTGAATTGTACTAGTTCTTATGCTCTGCATTAATTGCTGGGGATTCTTTTGAACGGAGTGGGTAAATTGATGTTAACTCATGCAAATGAGTGTTGAAAGGATTGACATGCGCACAGGTATGCTAGTGACACGGAGAAGGATTTCTGAGACTTGCTGAAGAGTTCCAACATAGATAAAAAGCAGTGTTACCTGTGCTTCTGAACATATGTATTTCTAATGATAATGAGCTACTGAATAACTTACAGCAAGGACTATGTCATAGCGACTGGTGTAGAAAGCAGTTGTTGCATTTTGAACATGTTGAATAGAAGAGAGAATTTCCTATGTTCTTGTGTAGCTCTGCAGCTGAGCCTTGTGTGTATTTGCAGGGCAGAGGAACAGATGTGCTCGCATGCGCACACATACGGGTCTGTATGTGTGTATGTGCATACATGTGTGTGCAGTGCAGTTTAAGGCTAATAACACTGACAGTAATGAATGTTAACTGATAACACACGAGCAAATCCTTTCTTTTACATTGTAGTTGTGTGACTTTTTAAGAACTGCATGGTTTAATTTCTGTGTTAGTAGCAGTGTTGATAAGCCCTATGTGTAATGTAGTTAGCATCCAGCAGTGACAGTGTGGCCAAATGAAGGCTTTTGGTGTGTGGGACACCTGCGAGTTAGCATTGGTTGGTTTGTTTTGCAGTTCTGAGAAATCTGTGCCTGAGAGCGGTGTCTGTGCTATGCTTCCAAGCCTCCAGTGAGATGGCCGTTTTCCTCTGCCTTTTGTTTGTCTGGGGAGCAGAATTCACCTGGACCCACACAGCTGCTATGGAAAATATTGCCCGACTACTTTGAAGAGCAGGGATGGCTTCTGGATGGCTGCCTCTGTGGCTGAGGCCAAGATGAAATTCTGACATCCAGCTGTGCTGCTGTGGCCCTGCTGTCACAGGCTGGGTGGGAGTTGGGAGCTGCTCCATCTGTCACAGCAGGCTGCTCTGGGCAGCGGGTGCCTTTGGTCAGGCAGCTCTCACTGCTCATTGCTGCCAGCCCTCCTCTAGGTCAGTGCGTAGTGCGAGGTGCACACAGCCTGCAAGCAGCTTACGTGCAGATTAACTGGTAGCAGCAACTATTGATTGGCCAGCGTGTACAAAAGGTAGCTGTCCTGCAGGTCCGGGGGTTACTCATAAGGCTGGAAAGACTTATTTGTCTAAAATTCAGAATAAGAAGCTAAGATGCATTTATGTATTAAATACGTAATCTACTAGATCTATAAGATCCACAATATTCATAATTTAATTATAATTTCATAATGGAATGAAAGCTAAACACAGTTCAAGTGCTAGTTATCAGCTGTACAGCCATCACAGTGCTAGCTACCAAGCAATTTCATAATCTGATTGTTAAATGCAATCATCAAATTAAGTATTCAAGAAAATAGTTATCCTGTCATAATAGAGTATTTTTCGTACAGTTGTTGTAAAGAAATCAGGTTTTTTTTTCAAGTAAATTCTTATTTTGAGGCTTAAGAGGACGGGCATAAGGTGATGCTGGAGGTTTTTGTGTAGCTGAAAGGGAACTGCAGGAAGTCACAACATTGCCTTTCTGATATTGTGCCCTCATAGCTCGAAGTTGTGCTCATTGAAACATTCTTTTTTCTTAAACACAGAATTCTGAGTAGACTATTAAAGAGGCTATTCTGCCTTTTAAAGAAGAAATGTGTTGGGATTGATAACTTGGAAAAATTCCTGAAGTAGTTAGGTGGTGGAGCAGCACACTGTAACTAAAGAAGCTGCAGGATTTGCGTCTCAGTTTCTGAGTATTTTTCAGACCATGAAATTATGTTTTCACATTTAGCTTTCCTAGGACAGGTGCCTACCTCCAAGTGTGTACAACTCTTACTCTGTTTTGTGGATTTATTTCTTGGAAATCCGTTCCTGCCTCCCACTACTTCCAGTAGTTTCTCAGAGAAGAACAATTGCTCCAACAGTTTGCTTTTCTTGCAGTTATGGAGATAGTGAAGGAAACCTGCCCGTGGCAAATGGCTCCTCAGCCTAAGCTGTCTTTGGAGACCAGCTGTTTTTTAGCATGGTAGCTGCTCCCTTTTGCGTGTGATTTCTGCAAATTTAAAGTCAGGTCTCCCTTTGAAGAAAGCTCAGAACCACTGATGAGCACTGAGCTGTAGTGAAGGGAGTAGATGGGTCTTATCTGGGTCTGACTTTCCTTTGTTGTGTCCCTTTGTTGGTATTTTCCGGTTAACAAGTGGTGCATCTGTTCAATTCCTTGTGCTCATTTGCATGTTTTAATTGTAGTAATTGCAGTGTGAGACTTTCATTTTTCCTTGCTTAAGTTTGAGGGTGGTTTTCCTAATATCATGGCGTCTCTATGTTTTGGAAAATTTTAGCTAAAAGCTGTCAGCGTTTTATCCTAAAATTGAGGGCTTCAGTGGTTTCACAAAACGTCTTTTTTTCTGGACTTGTCTCCTCAACAGAGATAAACAAGATCAGATGAAAGGCACTATCCAGTACTTATCAATCCTTTTGAAGCTGTGCAATTAGTAGAATAAAAGGCTGCTTCCTAACTTAAACAAGTAGATAAATCCCAACAGCTTGTCATCCCCACAGATTAAATTGTGGTTTGTTTTCATTGGATGCTTATGATCTGGAATCATGAAGTACAGCTTCTGGCCAAAAATTACAAAGATTTAGCAGAGAAGCCTAATAATGCAGTATATGCTTACCAAATTTCTAGTGGGACCGTATGTGGTAATATACTTTAACCAACTGTTTTGCATTCTGCCATGCTGATGATATCTGTACAGTGCATAACACGTTGATATAATACCTGTGGGGTTCAAAGTTTCGTTTCTTCAATTATCACCTGACACGTGGAGCTCCTGCCCTGTAGGCGGTGGTACCACTGCACGTTGCTGACCCCAGCTGGGAAGCACGTGTGCTTGTGTCCAGCTGCTGTGGTGCCTGTGGCTCTACGGGATGGCATGTTGCTGAGACTGTATGTTAGCTGTCCGTGTTTTCAGGCAGCATTATAAAATGCGTCCTGTGACCACTGTGGTGTGTGATCTAGTAGCAAACTGTGATGTGTTTATCGGCATTGGGACCCAACAGAGCTTATGATGCAAAAACCATTTTGTCTTTGTCACTCATTGCTGCATCTGATCAGACAGCTCATTTCTCTTAATGCCAGGCTGCTGCCAGTTGGAGAGCGTGAGGGAGGACCTGAGTGTGGCCTTCACCTGCAGCACTGGCAGCAGCTTGTGCTGTGTGTTGCTCTTCTTTCAGTGACACAAATCAGTGCAGTTCTGTAGCAGCGTGCAACGCTGCTTTCCATCAGCAGGTGAGGGGTGAGAGCAGCTGTGTTGGGCACTTGTGTGATGTCCAGGCTTGTTATGCTGGGTGTGGAGTTTGTTAGTTTGCGAAGTATGCTGATCACTTCAGGCAAACATGGTTGTTTCAGACTGGTGAATGTTAAAGACATGCATCCTGGGCCTTGCTTTGTACAAATGCTAGTCTTTCTGTTCTGGATGCAAGACCAGGAAGCTTTTGATAGGTGGAAGTAAAAGACAGGCTTTTCCTAAGTGCTCCTCTGCTCAGGGTTGTCTCCAGTGTAAAACAGGCAGTGCTTCCATCTCTAGTTAGCCCCAAAAGCAGTTGTGATCTGTTTCCTGGGGCAGGGAGCTGGGCTCCCGTTGCGCACAGATGCTCCTGCAAACCTGAGCTCTCCCATTCTCAGCCTCTCCTGGCAGCCTTGGACATGTATCCATAGAGCTGTAAGCAGGGAAGATGTTTGAAGAAAGAAGTTATCTCTGGAGTTTGTTTTTCTTACGCTCTGAAGCCAGTACTACTTTACTCATCCTCACTATTTGAGCTTTTTTTTTTTCCCCCCTGAAAAACAGATGTGTATCATGTTGGAATCCTTTTTCTGCTCTTGGGTACTGGAAAGGGACCGGCTTTTTCCATTCAACAGACTTCTTGCTGTTTAGCTGGAGATCTGGAAAGGGTTGTGAGGCGACTATCAGAAGGAATATTGTTTTGTTCAATCCATTGTCAAGGAAGGATCAAAAACCATTGGTAACTCTTCTTATCTCTCAGCTGATAACATTGAGTTGAGCACATCTGCTCAGTCTATTCTGAGTCCTTTGAATTAGAACTGCACTATTGCTGTGACTTCTGAGTGAGACACATTTTTGTGAAAACTGCTTTTCAGTCCTTTTCTATGAATATGCAGGTTTCTGAAATTCCTGCGCTGTGAATTTCTATATGGACGTGTCCTTGTTCTATCCTCCTTCAGAGGTTTGGCTGAATTGCAGGTTCGGAGGAGCTGAGCAGAGCATAATGCTTCTTGTGGCTGGAAAAGCCCTGCAGGCAAAGGGAAGAGCAGTGATTTGCACGTGCTACCAAGTGCATTCTTCTTTAGCTTTTAGTACTGCCTCCAGGTCACCTACATTGTGACTGTACATGCAGGCAGTGAGGTTTGCAATAAACTTTATAACCCAATAATGGTCTCATTGTGCAGGTGGAATGGCATCATGGTGTGCTTTTCCTGTTATTTTTTTTCCCGTTTTATTATCATACAAGTGGTTCTTCCTGCAGCTCTTGGAGGGAGTTTCTGCTACATGCAGAGGGCAGAGCTGCAGAGCTGCAGAGCAGCCTACTTTTCACTTTTCTTTTTATCACACATCGTTTCATTGTATTGAGAAAATCGGTCATAAAGCACCATTTTTTTCCCCTGACTTTGATATTTCTCCTTCAAAATGCTACATGTAAGCTTTAGTTCGGGTGCTCTGCTTCCTTTATCTCCAGCACTATGTGGCCTGGTGTAGCAGAGTCTGTAGAAAAGCAAAGATGGAACAGGACTTTAAGATACAGCAGCTAGTCCAGAGCACAGCGCTGTGGGTATATGATCCAATCTGTTTTCTTTGCAGCACTTGAGTTCAGCTTTGTGCATACTGAGAACTAACAGCTCGAGGTGTTTATAATCAGTTTGGTTAAGAAACTGGGGAATTCCTGCACCAACACTTTGTTGAGGTGACAGAGTGAGGAAGAAAGGAAGCACCAATGCTGTGCAAGTGCTGCTCTATTCTCAGCACGGTTTTAGCCACCAATCCAGAGTGTAGCACCATGCACGCTGCTGTGAACGGTGTTGCCTCCATCCAAGCCCCACACCCCGTACTGGGCTTCATTCATTCAAAACCAGTTGGAGTGACCTGCTTGCTTTTCCCTGGGCCGGCCACTGAGTCAGGCAGCTTGAATCTGTTTTGAGCTGCTGGAAAAGAAGATGGGGAAACAGTGTGTCTGTCCATGAAGCACAGCCTTTCTCTGTAGAAAACCTACATCTCTAACTCAGGTGTTACGTGCTAATGTCATCTGTCCTCAGATTTCATGGTTAAACTGGATGGTGTTTTTAGAGCTTTTTAATTTTTTTTCCAGATGAACCCTTGTGCTGCAGTGACATTAATTCCACCTGTGTAAAATAGGAGTAATTGGATTCTTCTGTTTGACTGGTAGCTTTGGCTCTTACTCTTGATGTATTGTCCTGTCTGGGGCTGTTATCTGATGGGGGATGCAAGAACAGTAATTGGATTTGTGAAATGAGATCCTGAAGTCTTTTCTCCAGGCATGCATAAGACCAGACACATCTGAAGGATTTATATTTGTTTAAACAATGTTAGAAATGTACGGTAATGGCTTTTCCTGTCTGTAAAAGAGCAGGTTTTTGGAGCCTGAGTTTTTCATGAAGGTAAATACTAGGAGGAGACTCCTGTGCCAGTACATGGGAAAACAATGGCAGTTTGTGCACTGAGCACATCTTTAGGAGTAGCTGATGATTGTTAGTGAAGTGACCAGGTAATAATAAGCTACTTTTATTCCTGATGGAAGAAATAGGAGCATTCCACGTCCCTAATTGCTTGTCGTCGTTGCAGAGCCAAACAGAAAAACATCTTAAAGTCTGACCTGTGGTTTGAGGGTGGTTTTTGAGATGATCTCAGTGATTGCGTTGTTTCTGGTCAGCTTGCTTCTCTGTAACATAAACAATGCCAGAATGTAATGTAAGGTTTTTCTCTGGTTTTAGGGTGGTACAGAGGTGTTTCCATTAAGAAGCCCAATGTGAAGGTAAGTCTTTCAATTTACTGGTAGATTGTCTCTGCTTTGCTGTTGCAACCATATTAACTGTTACCTTACCCAAGGTTGTGCTTACCTTTCACTTCTCCATGTGATGAGATTAGATTTATTTCCTAGACGTAGAGAACAGTATTTGTTACCCCCCAAAATCAGGAATCTTCCCAGTATGTACCATTAAATCTTTCTAATATCTGTAAGTCTCATCCAGTTGGATCATTTCCACATGACTCCTCCTAGAGGGAGGCTGATCTTATGCTGCTTAATGAAGCTCATTTAATTATTTGCGTTGTCAGTTTAGGGTAATTATGGAAAAGTGTCTGATGAAGAAGGGTGCTTTGTTTCAGACTTTTACCATTTAACTACTGCATTTGGTTATTTTCCAGTTATACCCATTTTGTTTCTTGAACTTTTTTGGCTGTCCTGATAAGTGCATGTGTATTTATGTAAATGTATGTGTCAGGGCACATAAATAGTTTTCTCCTTCATTGGCTTCTGGTATAAATACAGCTTGTATTTAAAAAGAAAAGAGCGTCAGATTCCTCATGTTTCAGACTACTTTTTTTCCTCTTGTTACTGGAAATGTTTGCATGATTGAAGTTCTCTCCATGGAACACTGTGCTTGTTGTGCTCTCCATGTGCTTGTTTTGTGTGCACTGCTACCTCTTCTGCTTGAGTATCTGCTCAGTTTTGATCTGAGAGCCCTTCAAACCTTCCTTGGTTTCTTAGGTAACAGCACAGGATCACAGAAGTACAAAGCATGGATAGGAAGGAACCGGACAAGAAACTGAAGTAGCATTTTTTCCCCCCAGATTTTTGAAGGGCTGAAAGCATTTACTGCTTTTTCTCATTAAGCTGTTGTTGTTTGCTTTAATTCTGCAGTGTCCATCTCGCCTATCAAAAGGGAGGATTTTTCCTTAACGTTTTGAATACAATTTTCTTAATATTCCTTTCAAAACCCTCATCATGCTGAAAAAATGTCTTCCTGGATTATTACACAGTGTTGTTCTAAAAATGTAAAGCTCACATTTGATTACGGAAATGATTGTGAATGGCTGACTGCTATTCTTCACCTGCAGATTAATGGTGCTGATGTAGTTTCCCCACTGGGGTGCATGTCCTTACAAACCAGCTGAGGCTGCTCCGAGCATTTGGGGCTTTGTTTTTTTTTTTCTTTTTTTCTTTTTTTTACAGAGATGATGGAGTACAATGACGATTTTGGTTTAAATTATCCATTTTCTCTGTTTCATCTCATGAGAGCTTGATAAACTTGATAGCACGGGCAGAGTTAGAGCCCATCTGTCATGGGAGCAGCAAAAGGCAAACACCTGGAGCTGTGCTGGGTGGGTTTGGGCAGTTCTTTGCTAGGAGGAGGATAGCCTGGGGTATGCAGGTAATGGAATACTTGTTTGCTCAGTGGGAGACTGGGATAAGGACTAAACACAAATTGGATGGTGGATGTTTTCTTTTGTTGCTTTTTTTTTTTTTTTTTTTTTTTTTTTTAAGTGTAGGCCCTTTTCTCTTAAGGTAATGTGGCATGCTGAAGGGAAGGCCTGGAAGTGGGGCTGATGTCATGCTGGGAGCTGCACAACAGGCACTGGTGCTGGCTAGCTTACATCTCTGCAGTCAGTGTCCCTGGTTGTTACTGCTCTTCCTCATTCCTTCTGCTGACTGCAAGCTGCTCATTCCTCAGAGTTCTTTCTACTTGTCACACCTCATGCCTGCTTGCTCATTACCTGTTTGCACGCTGCTGGGCTCGCATGCTTTTTGCAGCATGAAGAAAATTTGCTAAATGTAGATCCCTTATTTTGATCCCTTGTCCATTCCTTGTCCATTCCAAGGCAACAGCGTGTAGGCTTAGCATGAGACTTCTCATTTGGTCATAGTTGGCTTACCCACTGTTTTTATGCCAGAGGACATTTCATGTGGAACAGTGCTTCTGAACACTTTGGAAGCTTTGTGGGATGAAAATTACTTGTCCAGTTTGAATGTTGACTTGAGTCTGTGGCAGTGTTTTTGACACAGTGATGGGGGAGAATGTGAATGTGTATACTGGCAATTGCATGCATATATAAATAATGGTACAAATGTATTAATGCTGCAAACTGCAAGTGTTGCCTTTCTAACTTACAGGCTTTTCTCTCTTGCAGGGGATTTTTCCTGCAAACTATATTCACTTGAAAAAGGCAGTTGTCAGTAACAGAGGGTGAGTGGTTTTCCTTCTTTTAAGAAACTGCAGTTTCTCTTTTAGAAGGGAATCTAAGAAATTGTTATTAAAATGTATAGTGCTTTTTGTACACTGTAGTTTGTGTTTATAATGTCCTGAAATTGAAACATTATTCCGCAGAGCTGTGTTATAAATTCCTTGATTTTCTTCTTGTTTTTAACACAGCAGGAAGCAGTTCTGTTATTTACTCCTGCTCCCTCTTCATAAAATCAATACTTCAGAGGTGCTGCCTGATATGCGCCTATTGTAAAGAATTCTATTTATATTTTTAATTTCTTGTTGCTCCTCACTGGCAGAATTCTATATTACATTCTGTTTGTTGGGGAGGCGCTGGCACGTAGGCAGCTGATGTCATTTCTGAACAGATTTTTGTCCTTATATAGCTGACAAGGTAACTGTGTTACTTTGGAACTTTTCAAGAACATCCAACCCCCATACCTCAGCCCAAAGAATGACTCAGGTGTGCTCTGCTGAATTGTCTTTTACCTTCAGGGCAGCAGAAGGACTGATTAGGCATAGGGTTAGTTTAGTCAGTGTGAATAGCAGAGCTGATGACGTGATGGCAGAGTTCTTAGCGCAGTTTCCAGTGAGGTTAACTGATGCTCCTGCATGCTCAGAGCTGCTCTTATCTACATTTTCTACATTAGGACTGTTGTGAGGAGAATTAGAGGTGCAGCATTTCAGATGGTCGCCCCAAGTGGAAGATGAAACGGGGAAGATAAAACTAAAAGATGGCATTTAGTGAAGTTCCTGCAGAAAAAGGTGTGACTTCTGATGGTCTTGCATTGTGTGGTTAATTCTCAAATGGGCTGAGTAAACCTTTTAAGGGCAGCAGTAGTACTGATGCTTCGTAACTTAGGAGTGTAGTGAAACACATAGCTTGTGTGCAGTGACTGCTCCTGATGTGTACTCTCCTTGTGGGAAAGAAGAGTTTCCCACAATTTATCAAATTACTAGTGTAGGTTGAAGTTAATTCACAGTTTGTGAAGGGCTACCAACTCAGGATATTTGCATTCTCAATAGGACAATTTTATTTTTTAAAACTAAGTATCTGAAGATTGGTTTACAATACAGCAGAACATAGTTGGAAAATAATCTGATTCTGACTCAGAGATCGTAGTCGTTAGTCATGCATTGGTAAAAAGAAATGAATACAATTCTGCCCTGTATTTAAGACTACATTCCAAGAACTAGTATGAACATTCGTATAATAATAAAGCATACTATATATAATAAATTAAAAATATATATATAATAAATACTATTATATATATAATAAAGCATACTATTCTTAAGTGTTGTGCTTCCGATCACAAGCATATTCTGTAGAGATGTGTTAAAACATGAATAGAGATTTCCTAGTCTTTCACTTTGTCCACATATGAAGAAGTGCAGCTGTGGAGTAGGGCACAATCTCAGATGCTAGGTGTTAGGTTTTGAATGGGAAGGGTGAAGTCATTGGCATAATTATAGGAAAATCTGTCTTGCTGTCCTGGGGCTTTCCAGTCCCAGCTTTAATGGGTTGAATGCATACCTAATGTGGCCTCAGCAGGTTTCTAAGATATCAAATATATATATTTTGAAATAATACAAGATTTACTTATGTCATTAATGTGAATGTGTTTTTAGTAGCTTGGAAATGAAGTATTGGAACTTAGTTCTCTACTCCAGAGATACCCAGTAATGTACGGTGACTAAAAATCGTAGAATCATGGATTAACTTAATTTAGAAAAGACCTTTTAGGTCACTGAATCTAGCCACCAACCTGAACTACCAAATCTTGGCACTAAACCTTATCCCTTAGCACCATGTCCACACATCTCTTAAATACCTTCAGGCATGAGGAATGCACTACTGCCCTTGTCAGCCCATTCTAGTGCTTGACCACCTTCCCTGTGCAGATGTTATTCCTAACATCCAATCTAAACCTACCCTGGCACAGTGTGGGCCGTTAACTTCATCCTGCTTACCACTAACTGTCTGTAATATCACTCAACATGAAGGGCAAGTCAGGTACTCCTGGCTCAGATAGCATATTGTATAATAATATTTATGTTAATTATCACATTTGTAGATCTTAGTGTAATGAAAGAAGGGAGTGCAGTGCTTCTCCTCTGATTGGTAAAGAAGACCTTGGCTGTGAAGGGATGAGTTCTGTTATTTTGGTTAGATGATGGCCTGGTTGGGTTCCCCTGAAATCCAGTAGTGAAGAAGCCTTCTGGCTGGGGAAGGCCGTAAATGGTAGATCTTCTGGGTGTTTGATGTACTGGCAGGGTGTCATTAGAGGGAGGAAAAAGTCGGACTGGATTAGACAGAACACAAGTGGAAGGGCCCCACTTACAGACAGAGTAATTTAACATGCTATAATAACGAGAAGTGTTTTCACTGACCTCAATTAGAATGATTTGAATATTGAACACATAAGTAGAAAATGCTTCATGAAAGCAAACTTTTGGGAATGTCATGGAGGAACAATTGATAGGAGACAGGAGTTGCTTGAGTGTTACAACAGGCAAGATGTTACTCTTAAAACGTTTTTCTTTAGGTTGAGAGCTCATTTTTCTTTAGGTTGAGAGTGTTCTACAAATGACTGTGCTGGTACTTATTTCCTTATACCTTTTCCAGAGTACCTCTCCTAATTTTTGTCCTCTTCTTGTCTAGGCAATATGAAACAGTTGTGCCACTTGAAGATTCTGTTGTGACTGAGGTCACAGCAACACTACAGGAATGGGCTGTGCTCTGGAAACAGCTGTATGTGGTAAGAACTCTTCTCATTGCATAGCATTTTTCAAATACCTCGAATGAGAGCTATGTTGCATGCTTCCCAGCCCATTAGGAAAAAAACATGAAATACAAATTTTTAGATTTCCTTTTTGTCTGGTGGGGGGAGTGGCTAACTGTAGAAGCCCTGGTAATGTGAGATTCACATTGGAAACTTCGGCAGTTTTGAAATTTTGCCTTCAAATCCCAAACCTTCCTTGTTTAAATTGATAAGAAATTCTTAAGAAATGTTCTTAAGATAAGAAATGCGTTTAGTAACACCAAAATGGAAGACCTCTGCAGGTCCCCTCAAAGAATTATTCAGCACAGATTGTATTTGTTTTGGTGTCTGGGGTTTAATAGACGAAGAACTCAAACAGAAGCCTTTCCGTATTGTTGTTCGTTCCAATATTAAAAGTGAAATAAACACTCATAATTTTCAGTTGCTGACAGACAATGTCACCTAGCTCTGCTTTCATTATAATCCTACTATATTTTTTTTAATGGCCAAATCCTATAGAACGGCAAATAAGAAACCTGCATACTTGAAAATATTTTTTTCCGTTTTATTTATTTACAGTTTTTTTTCTTAATAATTATAAGCTGTAACTATTGAGTTAGGACCAAGAACTGTAGGTAGTTGATGTATGAAATTCTTTTCTTTAGAGAAATACCTCTATGTAAACCTTGCTTAAGTTAAGCCTGAAGTGCTGTTAGTGAGATACTTGGGAAATATAGGCAGAAAAGATGGGTCCAGTGTAGCACAATGAGCCTCGTTCCTTTCTCCCTTCAAAAAGCAATCAAGTCTATTATGAAATCAACTTTCCTTGTGTTGCTTCCAATTCTTCTCTGATGGCACATGCAATATACAATCTTCTTAGTACTGCTGTTGTTACATCATCTAGCACTCCTTGTTTTTTCCATTCCAGATATTCTGTTGCTGTATGTTTCTATAAGGTAGATTTTTCTCTCTCCCCAGTGTCTTATGAAGAAGGCAACAGTAGTATGGCAATAGTATTGCAGCTGTGAAAGGAGAATTATTTTACTTAGAAATGAGTTGAACTTCCATTCTACTAATCTGTTTCTTTTTGATTGTTATAGCTACGTTTTGAGGAGAGGGAGTAAGAAAGCTCTAGCTATAAACTTTAATGTTTCTATTTCTGGGACTGCTTTCTATTCTAGCTCATTACACACAATGTTATTGTATTCTTAAATAACAGGGGAAAAGATTTACTGGTTTCATGTAATTTGGGAAGCAGGCATCAGCTTCAAAAAAGAAGTTGGCAAAGCTTCAGAGTGGGGGGAAAAATATTTTGCTTTTTCCCTCTGGAGTACTACAAAAAATAGTATAGAAATGATTGACAAAATCATTTAGGTTAGAAGGGACCTCCTCATGCCGTCCCACTGGCTGCTCGCATAGGGTCAGGCAGAGCAGGTTGCCCACAATGGGGTCCTGTCAGGTTTTGATCCTCTTTGTGACAGAGACTCTAGCACTTCTCTGGGCATTGCCGTCGGTGTTTGACCACCTTCACAGTAAGAAGTAATGTTTTCTTATGTTCAGCACTGCTGATGTGGCAGTGTAGCTTTCCTGACAAGAAGGAACAGTCTCTGCTGTTGTTAGGGGGGTGACCGAAATGTGTCCTATTCAGAAACTGTCCTGAAGGCTGAGGAGTTGTAGAGGATGCACAAATGGATGTGGCAGTGCGGGTGTGCTGTTTGGTTAGGAATTGAACAGTAAGGTCACATGGTGAAGTGTGTTAAAGAGACTAAAGAGAAATACTTGTTTAGTGTTGGGTCAGCATCAGCAGAAATTTTTATTAAACCCGCGTTGAAATATGAATCATTTAAGAAATCTAATTAGTGTTATTCATCATGCTGCTGTGCCTTGTCAGCTTAGTAGAAAAGTTCTAAGGTGTAGAGAAAGTTAAAATGCTGGTTGTTAGCGCAGATGTTTTCAGTAGGTCAGTACCTATAAATGGCAGCAGTGGGCACCTCTGCAGTGCAGTACTGCTATGTAATAGACAGCTGCCAAACAACATGCAGAGCATCTCTTCGTAGCTCTGGATGGGCTGAGCTGTTCATCTTGTGTTTTGGCAGGCTTCATGCTTGGATTATGGTTTGGAGGACGAGTTTATTTCAGTACAAAATTCCAAAAACCTTCTTTGGTCTTGCAGTTGGGGTGCGTTGTAAGGTTTCTGCCTGCCTCTCAAATAACAGACTTGGGAATTGCAGTGTCTAGGAAGCCTGGAGCAACTGCCTGAAAAGAGGTGCTCTGCGGTTCCAAGACAAAAGAGCTGAGCTGAAAGAAGCTGGGGGAAGAGGAGAAAGCTAACGAAGGGGAAAGTAAAGTAAAGCTCAGGTTTGAGAAACCATTGTAGAAAATCAAGTCTCATAAAGCCTTCCTCACATCTCTCTGACCACAGAGTCCATGCTCTTACCAGGAAGAAATTCTGGGAAAGCTCAAATAGCTTTCAGTTAGGAGCTGTGCAGTACTTCTGGTTTGCAGACTATAAAATATGTATTGGAAAGATGGGCCTGAGTACCACACAGTGTTGTGATAGTCTTACAGTTTCTGCTGTCAATGTGAAAGCTGAATAATCGTGTTACTAGAACTAGAAGCTGAGACTGTAGAGAAAAAGGCATTTATGTGCAATGAGTTCTTAAGGGAAGGTTGTGCTTAGAAAGAATTTGAAGCAAGACAGTGTATGGTGGCGTTCTCTGTGCTTTGTGGTATCATAATCCAATTACTCAGAGCATCTGTCTATAAGTGCTAAAAAAGCAATATGATTTCTGAAAATACAGGAGATTTCTCTCCATCTGGAAAGGTATAGAGATATTTATATGCTATAAAAGCCAGGAGAAAATTTTTTCAAGGTCTTTAGTAATTTATACTGAATGTTTTTTGTAACAGTAGTGGTAATCTGGTTAAAAAACTGTATGCTCATCTAACAGTACTTGGGATAATCTGTAATAGATAGTAAATATTTAATATTTCTAAAAGTAAATGCTTGTTTAGTTTTGAGATTAAACAAAAAAAAACAAAACAAAAAAAAAATTCTGTTTGAATAAGTAGTCTGAGTGCAGATGTCGTGTCCTGGTACTGGAAAAGAAAGTTTTCCTTCTGACGTGCGTGTCTGCGGGGTTTGCAGATGAGCATGGGATCAGTAGGTGTTGGTAACTTCTTTCTGTCCTGAAGGTCACCGTTCTGTGTCACATACTGACATTGAAGTTTTCTACTTCCACTGCTGTTATGTGAAGTTTCTGGGGAGGAGTTAACAAGAACGAAATGTTTTAACTGCATGCTATGTAAACTTTGTTTACTGTGTGGCTTATAACATGGGTAGAGTTTCTGATAACAGATGCCCAAATGTGCATGTGAGCATATGTGTATATTGTCACTGCATATCACACTGCTTTTATCTGGCGTTATTCTTTAGCCTGGCTCATAAACTCTGAGTTCTTGGAGATTAATTTGGACAACATAACTTCTTCCTTCTCTGGGAAGCCTAAGAAATTTAAAAGAAGGTTCTGTTTGTCCCTTTTTAGTATTACAAAAGCACATAAGAAGTTGCCAGAGATTCCCTTCTCTGATATTGCACTTTGTAATGTACTGGGAGAGAAAGTAAAAATAGAGTTATTATTTGTACTGCGTTGGGAAGCTGAGCTTATTCTTGTGAGTGCTCCAAAGAGATGGAACAGGGCAGAAAAAGGAAACAAAACGAAGTCTTCAGGGGAGACTTTTGAAGGTGCAGAGCTGGATAGAGATGCACAGTTGTGTTTGTTGTGGTGATGTGCATGCGTGTAGCTGTCAGGCAGTTGCCCAGACCAGTATATGACTTGCATAGAGAGAAAAATAATACCAAGAAGGTGGATAGCTTTCTCTTACCCTGTAGATGTTGGTCAGATCTGTTATTTTATACTACTTCTAAATAAAGGATCTGTAAGTTCTTCGTCAGCTTTAGTTAATTAGGTCAAACAAGACTCTTGTGAGTTCTTAAGTCAGCTTAAGAGATCACTGTAACTCACAGGTGGAGCACAGCAGCTATTTTAGCAGTAAAAAAATTCCTCAGAGTTTTAAGATGTGATGGGGGGATGATTTCTGTTGAAATAGCAGATTACTGCGGAGAGACCAAACGTAACTGCCCAATTTAGAATTTGGTCAGATCAATAAATGTAGTTTGCTACTTCTCTGCAGAAAGAGCAGAGGGAAGAGTGTGGAATGCGATCTAATCCACTGGGAATAGGTGGAATTCTTTGCCAGCTGAGTTTGAATCCTTTTAAATCTTCTGAAGCTCCTGTTTAGTGTAAAAGTGGGCAAAAGGACGTGGTGCAGTTGGAGCTGGTCTGGGTGTTTATTGTAAGGCTTCCCTGGCTACTGCAGAGTGGCGTTAGTTCAGAACTGGCATTTTAAAACAAATGTCTTTTACTGAATCACTGGTGTAGTTCTTAACCTTGTATTGGAGTGTTTTGAGACATTTTTAATTAGTGAGGTGGCATTTACTTCAAAACTGGTGAAACCATGGAAGTGATGTTTAAAAAATAAAACAAAAAACACAGCATCACAAAAAAACAGAAAAGAAAAAACGACCACAAACCATGCAGTGCCTGACTACTACTTCAAAACATCTCCTGTGAAGGTGCAGGGTGGAAATACAGTGCTGATGATATTTCACACACGGTTCTTTGCAGTTAGACTCCTGGAAAGGTACAATATCTGGTCACCTTTCCTCTTTCTGAGCCAGTTTCGAGTTTACCTGCAGACAGGAAGCTCCTTTACATGGTTCTTCAACTGTTGTGAAAAGAATGCTTGAAAGAGTCCTGGAAAGTTGCTTGGCCCAGGTTGATGCTAACAGAAAACTGGAAGTCATCCCTAGTCCTGTGTTCTGTTATTCAATGGCATTATGGAAGTGTTTTGTGTTTTTCATGGTTACAGTGAAGGGTGGATCTTCATGGAGTGCCCAGTAACTTGGCCATGAGTGCAAGTGGCACCTATACAGTCTTACAAGTGCTGCGCTGAACATGAAAGAAGCAAAGAATAATTATTTCCACTTTGGCACCTACTTTGTCAGTTTCTCAGAGTGTGCTGAGAAAATGTCTAATTGTTTAGCAATTAGCTTTTAGCTTATTTGCTGTTTGATTACTGGAAAATACTTAAACATTTTCCTGATTGGGTGTGAAAGATGTGCAGAATGATTTGGAGCATGATGAGCACTTCAGTGCTGTGTGCCTAAGGTGGATATCTTTATAATTTGGTATGTTTGGTCATGGAAGGGGAAGCTGGAGATGAAGTGTCATAGTGTGTTTTATGTCACTCTGCTCAGTACCTCAGACATTTTTGTACCTTAAATTGTAGAGGTTTGCACTGCTAAAGACGTTGGTTTTGGAAAGTTGGGTGGAGTCCTTCTCACACTTTGTTCAACTGAGAATTGCGTTTACTTTATTATGTATAATTTTTTGAAGATCTTCAGTAAATGTCATTAATTCTGCATTTTGTCTTTGGTGGAACTCGGGCCTCAGGTAGAATCTGCATTTACCATTTATTGGGTCACTGCCATAAAATGCAGTCAATTTCAATACATCTATTCTTTAGCACCAGCTTGCTGAAGTTCCATTGAAGTGCTTTGTATTTTGAGTTTATAAAGGATTCTTGTAATTATTCTTTCTATTCTCTACTTTTAAGAAAATTAATTCTGTCGGTTCCTTATAGTGATTTGTGGAAGAGCTCTGAAGGATTGAAATAGTCATAAAATTTGAGGAAAATAAGATTAGTTTGTAAACATGTCTTACATCATTAATATTTGAAAAACTGCAATAGTTGGGTTAAAATCCACTCACCTCTGAAGGTCACATAATTTATGGGAAGCTTGATTTAAGGGACAGTACAACGAGCAGCAGTATATTCAGCATGTTTCGCTTTTCATTTATGTCCACATATGGATTCACATATAGATACAGTAATGTTTGGCTGTTTAATAAATAACAAAAGGCTGAGTATAAAACAGAACTCACAGAAAGTCTTATCGCATTGTATGGAAGGAACGCATGCTTTGAGTTGCCATGGAGACGGATAGATTTTAATAGATTTTTAAAATAAAATCAGTTAGGTGCAAGCCACTTTCTGGTGTCCTTGACAAGTCTTACAGTGACAAACTGCACATGGTGTTCTTGTAATTTCTTTCTTGCTTTGTAAAAGAAGCATTTTGTAGTCATTAATGTGGGATATCATCACGTGCTCTTTTATTTTGGAAAATAGAATATCTGCCTTTCCTAATGCTGAAATTCATAGCAAATTGCCTTTTTTTTTTTTTTTTTTTTTTTTTGTAGTTCCATTTAAATTTTTAAAATGCAAGCTAGTTTGTAGCTAACAAAGAGCTTTGTCCTTTTGGAACAACACACAGTCTGCCATATGCTGCAAACAACAGTACCCATATAAAGTATATGTGCAACGTTGGAAGATAGGAATTTGAGTTTATTGAATGTTGGCTCAACATTAGGTGGGAACAGACAATCAGCAGGGAAACAAGAAATTGCTGAGGAAAAGCAGTGGCTGACTTGCAGATGCTTTCAATTCATTGCTTTTGTGCTATAAACAAAGTGAATGTTGTATTACATTAGACCATGGAAAGAAGGTTTCACTACAAAAATCCAATCAGGAATGGAGGTTGTTCATCCACAGCAGGAGGCTCACCCGCGTTGTTCTCAGTATGGTGTTATGACAGAACCAGCTTTTGAAAGAAACAGAAGTGCTAGTATAGTTTGATTGCAGGCTTCCAGAGGTGTATTGAAGAAAGATGGTAGTTTGGGTTTTGTTTTCTTTTTAAGAGCAGAGAACGAGAGCAGGGAGGAAAACCTGGGTAAGGGAAACTGGCAGTCTGGCCTTCTTGAGTGAGCGAGCGAGCTTGTATGTGTGCCTGGAGCTCAGGAGGACAAAGATGGATTGTCCCTGGTGGGCCTTTGTCAGAACTGAAAAGAGGGATTGTTGGAGTTCGTTTAATAGAAGACAGATTTTATTTTATTTTTGTTCATTAGAAAAGCAAAGAACATCTGTCTTTTTGGCAGCCTGTCCGGTGCTGCTGTCCGTGTGGTGTCGAGAAGTGCCCTTCACCCTTATCCTGATTTGTGTTACTTCCTGTTTCTATCCCTAAGTATTGCAAAGGAAGGAGTAGCTAACAAGTAATGTTTGTTATTGTTACTATTTTAATGTTTTTTATATTAAAATATAAGTTTTCTAAACAATGTGTAGCAAGAAGTTTAATAGGTGGGAGGTGTGTAAAAGCTGTACGAAAAACCACAGCCTCCCAAAGGCTGTAGCTGCAGTGGTGAGCAGCTAGCACTTGGCATGCCGGCTTTGATTACTCACTGCACTGTTGCTTTTGACTGGGCAGCAGGTAGTTCCTGGTTATCCTCGTGTCCTCCTAAACAAACAAAAAAAAAGCACCGTAACTGAAAAACTCAGTGGTAAGTCTGGCAAGTGGCTAGATAATAATTTTTGCATAAGATATTGAGGTCAAATCAAGACATTCAGTGTGATTGTTGAAGACTTCAGTATTCTCTCTTTACTTTCCAGCTACATGATTGTATGCTGTAGAGACAATTGGTAAATAACAAAAACTCTTTTCAATGTGTAAGTAGGCTTCCAAAAGCAAGCATTCAAGGACCAGGGGAATGCCTCTGGTCTCAGTTCAGGCTGCTTTTTCTTTAAGAGCTGTGGTAAGACCTTTGATTTTTGCGGTCATTTGCTATATGGTATGTGGTAATGAGGCTGCAGTCCCCCCCATTCCATCATATCCTGCAACTGTTGTATGGTGAACAATAATTGTTAACAAAGGCCTCCAGAAAGAGGGAGAGCTGTGCTCGAAAAAAACAAAGAAAACGTGGTGCTCCCTGAGATTGGGGCAATCTTCCATGAAGACATTAGGGAAGATAACATCAGTTATTAGTGGATACTTTCTACTTGAATCTCTCAGTAAAGCCAAGATGATAATAGATGGTATCTCTGATCTTGCATGTATGTTTGCAAAGCTGTTGTAGGTTGAAGCACATGGATGCTGAATGTTATGTAGAACTCCTTAGAATAGGTTCAGTTAGTTTGCAGTGCTTTGAGCCACAGACGGTAAAGAAAATCCCAATAGATGTAATGAAGGGAGCATATAAACAGGAGGAGGAATGAGTGTCTATGTGGATTGATAGTGGTAGGAAAAGAGGGAATGATTTTAAACTGCAACGGGAGGTTTAGGTTGGATATGAAGAGGAAGTTTTTCACTCAGAGGGTGGTGAGGCACTGGCACAGGTTGCCCAAGGAGGCTGTGGATGCCCCATCCCTGCAGGCATTCAAGGTCAGGCTGGATGTGGCTCTGGGCAGCCTGGTCTGCTGATTGGTGACAGGAGGTGGCAGGAGGTTGGAACTGGATGAGCACTGTGGGCCTTTTCAACCCAGGCCATTCTATGATTCATTTGTAAAGCTGTAATACCTGCATCATTTCAGTTTTTTTTCATGTGTGTGCGTAAAGTGGCTCAGTTTTCTCTTTCGGATCAGCCTGACGGTCTTATCCAGCCTCAGACATTTCCTTGGAGGTTGTGAAAGAAGGGTGTCATCAGCTGGGCTTAATTTTCTCTTTCCTGGAATCGGTCGAGGACAACTTCCTGGTCCAGTTAACAGATGGACCAACCCGAGCTGAAGCCTGAATTGACTTGGTGCTCATCAATGCAGAAGAAGGCCTCAGAGCGGTTGAGATAGGAGGTGGCCTGCAGTGCCTGTGCCTTGGTGGAGTTTGTGACCTGGACAAATGCACGCCTGGCAAGAAGCAGAGTCAGGACCCTGAGCTTCAGGAGAGCAAACTTGTGTCTGCTCAAGGAACTGCTGAG